>NW_027197490.1:0-60472 GCF_038502225.1 Cherax quadricarinatus
TTTGAAGAAATCTGAAAGTCCCTTCAAAGAAGTCTTAAAGAAAAGTTTCTATGTGGACAATCTTCAAGGTGCTGTGAATAAAGAGGAGGATTTGAAATCCTTATACAGAGAAGCTAACAAGGAGATGAAAGAAGCAAATATGCCTCTAAGGGTGTGGTATACAAATTCAAAGCAATTAAGGGAACTTATCAAAGAAGATTTCCCTGAAACTGAAATTCCTGATTGCAACAATATGCTGGGACTTAATTGGAACACACAGGAAGATACTCTGAGTCTCTAAATGATAAAAAATAAATCATGCAGTCCACTCACTAAACGTAGTTTACTGTCAGAGGTATCACAATGTTTTGACCCTCTAGGACTCGTCTCACCAATTACCATAAAAGGTAAAATGCTTATGCAAGATGCATGGAAACTCAAAATTGGATGGGATGAGAACTTGCCTCTAGAAATGAGTCAAGCATGGGATGAAATATCCAGGGAGTTTAAACAACTTCATCAAATTAAATTTCCCAGACAAATAGGTCAAGAGGGAAACAAGTACACATTACATGTGTTCTGTGATGCGTCAACCAGAGGTTATGGCGCTGTAGCTTACATGAGTAATGCTGAAGGAAGTACACTAATTACTAAAAGGCCAGTGTAGCACCCATGAAGGTCAGAACAGTACCACAATTGGAACTGACAGCAGTCTATGTAGGTACAAAATTAGCTGTCTATCTCAACAAAGTACTTGATCATCTCACTATTGAGAAAACCGTGATCTGGAGTGATAATGAAGCAGTTCTCCAGTGGTTAAGAAATAATAAGAGTAAGCTGGTCTATGTACAGAACAGAGTAGCAGAAATAAAAGAGATGCAGAGAGATTATCTCTTTCTCCACGTCTCTACCCAAGAGAATCCAGCTGACATGTTGTCACGTGGTGTCCCACTTAAGAAATTTGTGTATAATAAATTATGGCTCCACGGACCGAACTGGCTCTCTGATGAAAATAACTGGCCTCAGCAAAAAGCTCACATTATGCCAGAAGAAACAGTCTGCTTGAACACAGCAGAAATAAGTTGTGTAAATACTGCAGACACAACAGAAATAGTCATTGATGGATCTAAATACTCATCTTTGGGTAAACTCTTAAGAGTTACAGCTCTTGTCTTTATATTCATTAAAAGAATAAAACCTGATTATGAATGTCTTGAACCCATTAAATACTGGGTGAAACTAATACAGAAAGATGTTTTCTCTACAGAACATAAATTTCTAGAAACACAAGATAAATCCCCAAAGAAACCTGTCATGATTAATTCTTTAGGACTTTATCTCGACTCAGAAAAGATTATAAGATGTCGAGGAAGAATTCATAATTCTTCACTACCTAAAGAAGCCATACATCCAATATTGATCCCCAAGAATCATTGGCTAACAAAACTGATTGTGCAAAACGCCCACAGTAACGTGTTACATGGTGGGGTAGCTGACACACTTTGTCATATACGACAATCCTACTGGATACCTCAAGGTCGACAAAGTGTGAAAAAACAAATAAAGGACTGTATTACTTGTCGTCACTACGATATGCGAGTATGTCAGTATCCAGGTCCACCTCCATATCCCTCTGAAAGAGTTTGTCATATCACTCCATTTGAGGTGACAGGTGTAGATTATACTGGACCAATAATTTTAACCAAAACAGTTGACAAAGTTCCCATCAAGGTGTACATCTGTTTGTTCACTTGTGCTACAACTAGAGCAGTACATCTAGAAGTAGCCACTGACATGTCTGCTGAAACCTTTATCAAATTATTCAGAAGGTTTGCAGCCAGAAGGGCATGTCCCCAGACTGATGATTTCAGATAATGCAACGAACTTTGTTGCTGGTGCTGCTTATATAAGCAAGATCTTTGATCAACCAGAAGTACAACAGATGCTGAATCAACGCAGTTGTTATTGGAGATGCATTCCTCCTAAATCTCCATGGCACGGCGGATTTTATGAAAGAATGATCAGATTGTAAAGCGTTATTTAAGGAAGACTCTTCATCGTCAGAGAACAGACTTAGAAGAATTCCGTACAGTTGTGACTGAAATAGAAAATAGAATCAACAACAGACCTCTAACTTATGTTACCGATGATCTGGACAATTTAGAAGTGTTAAGTCCATCTCATTTACTCCATGGCAGAAGGCTCGAACCTGTTCCTCCCATGAATGATAAAGAAATCATAGAGGATCCTACTTATTTCGAACCTGAGCAACTCAGACGTAAATTCAAACACCTTAATAAAGTGATTGAACGTTGGGAGAAAATTTGGCGAGAAGACTATCTCACCTCATTGAGAGAACACTTCTATGGAGCTGGTGTTCCTGAAAATCATAAGTCCTTAAGACCTGTTGACATAGTGATTATCGACAATGATGGTCCGAGGTCCCAATGGCCACTTGGAAAAATTGTGACCATATATCCTGATGCAAATGGAATCATCAGGACAGTTGATGTTTTGAGCAAAGGTGTAGCGAATAAGCGGACAATAAATAAACTAGTGCCGTTAGAATTACACAGTGTTGAAAACAAAATTAGTGATTCTCCAGAAACCACACAGACTAAAGCTGTTCAGAAAAGACAAGCAGCAGTGGTGGCGAGTGAGAAAATCAAATTAATTTTAAGTGATGAATAGTTCACCTGCAGCGAACCTCCGCCGCCCCCCAGTGTGGAGAAATTTTCTCCAGGAGGGGGGTATCAGCCCCCTTCAGCCCTTTCAGTCCTGAGGGGCCAAGCCCTCTCAGCCCTGAGGGGCCACTCAAGGGGCGAGCGTCTGTTTACTGCTAGAGTGAGTAATTGATCACAGATGCTATGCCACATAGTCAAGTGACCTCTGCTCCTTGCAGCGGTGTTGCAAAGTGTATTTTTATAAGAGACAATACATTCTTACTTTAGCAGGACAATTAAGGAAAATCCTGCTCCCACTTTATTACCATAGTAAAGATAGTGTACATTGTTGTCTATGATAAGACAGCAAGAAACAAACATTCTGCTTTGCTTCATCGAGGAGGTGACAAGGATGCAAGGTACTAGGTCAGCGTTTTTTTTTTTTTTTTTTGTGCTGGGGGCAGTGACGGCATGGAGCGCTGTGGCGTCTGGCAGACTATCTTTGACTCTATGGAGAGTGACACTGACGCCAGGATACTGATCTGTGCGTTAGTGTGAGCAAAGTGTCTCTAACACAAACACTTCAGAGAAGTGTGATCAGCTTCTCTTGTGATACATTGTGAACAATAAAGACAAATCTTGTGGAACATAGTGTACCAGTGTGCGTTTCCTAGACAATGGAAGACGTGGACATCCAAGAACACTTCAGCTTCTATCAAGTCACCGATATCTGTCGAAAGTGTTGAGAACACCATAGCTCACATTACAAAGAGCAAGGTATGTTACGAATTTCTTGTAGATCGGGGGATTGCGCAATTCTTGAGTCACAAGGAGTTTGTAATCAACCTATAATCGGCAGTAAGGTGTGGACTTTTGAGTCCAAACAAGTATGTATTTCGTCAGCCATCATCGAATGAAATATGCTGACATAACACCCCCTAGGGGTAATTTATACTTACAAATTGTATCTCTTGACAGCCCAATGTTGTGATGGTTTCGACAGCTTCTAGACCTCGTCTGCAGGGGCGGCTGTGTAGACGATTTGCTGTCATTTATCAGCTAAGTGTTCATTATATATAGTTATAATAAACACAGCAGGTAAGACCAAAATTCTCAACAGTTGTGTTACATGAACACAGTGTTGTGTTGCGTGAACACAGTGTTGTGTTGCGTGAACACAGTGTTGTGTTGCATGAACACAGTGTTGTGTTGCATGAACACAGTGTTGTGTTGCATGAACAGTGTTGTGTTGCATGAACAGTGTTGTGTTGCATGAACAGTGTTGTGTTGCATGAACAGTGTTGTGTTGCATGAACAGTGTTGTGTTGCATGAACAGTGTTGTGTTGCATGAACAAGTATATACCATGATGTACACGAGTATGTACCATGATGTACACGAGTATATACCATGATGTACCCGAGTATATTCCATGATGAACTCGAGTATATACCATGATGTACTCGAGTATATACCATGATATACAAGAGTATATACCATGATGTACACGAGTATATACCATGATGTACTTGAGTATATACCATGATATACACGAGTATATACCATGATGTACACGAGAATATACAATGATTTAAGTGAGGATATACCGTGATGTACACGAGAATATACCATGATGTACTTGAGTATATACCATGATGTACACGAGTATATACCATGATGTACATGAGTATATACCATGATGTACACAAGTATATACCATGATCTACACGAGTATATACCATGATGTACTCGAGTATATACCATGATGTACATGAGTATATACCATGATGTACCCGAGTATATTCCATGATGAACTCGAGTATATACCATGATGTACCCGAGTATATTCCATGATGAACTCGAGTATATACCATGATGTACACGAGTATATACCATGATGTACACGAGTATATACCATGATGTACTCGAGTATATACCATGATGTACACGAGTATATACCATGATGTACACGAGTATATACCATGATGTACACGAGTATATACCATGATGTACACGAGTATATACCATGATGTACACGAGTATATACCATGATGTACACGAGTATATACCATGATGTACACGAGTATATACCATGATGTACTCGAGTATATACCATGATGTACACGAGTATATACCATGATGTACACGAGTATATACCATGATGTACACGAGTATATACCATGATGTACTCGAGTATATACCATGATGTACACGAGTATATACCATGATGTACTCGAGTATATACCATGATGTACACGAGTATATACCATGATGTACACGAGTATATACCATGATGTACTCGAGTATATACCATGATGTACACGAGTATATACCATGATGTACACGAGTATATACCATGATGTACTCGAGTATATACCATGATGTACAAGAGTATATACCATGATGTACACGAGTATATACCATGATGTACACGAGTATATACCATGATGTACTTGAGTATATACCATGATGTACACGAGTATATACCATGATGTACACGAGAATATACAATGATTTAAGTGAGGATATACCGTGATGTACACGAGAATATACCATGATGCACGCGAGTATATACCATGATGTACAAGAGTATATACCATGATGTACGCGAGTATATACCGTGATGTACACGAGCATATACCATGATGTACACGAGTATATACAATGATGTACTCGAGTATATACCATGATGTACACGAGTATATACCATGATGTACACGAGTATATTCCATGATGAACTCGAGTATATACCATGATGTACTCGAGTATATACCATGATCTACGTCAGTTTATACCATGATCTACGTCACTTTATACCATGATCTACGTCAGTTTATATCATGATCTACGTCAGTTTATACCATGATCTACGCCAGTTTATACCATGATCTACGCCAGTTTATACCATGATCTAAGCCAGTTTATACCACGATCTACGCCAGTTTATACCATGATCTATGTCAGTTTATACCATGATCTACGTCAGTTTACATCATGATCTACGTCAGTTTATACCATGATCTACGTCAGTTTATATCATGATCTACGTCAGTTTATACCATGATCTACGCCAGTTTATACCATGATCTACGCCAGTTTATACCATGATCTAAGCCAGTTTATACCACGATCTACGCCAGTTTATACCATGATCTACGCCAGTTTATACCATGATCTATGTCAGTTTATACCATGATCTACGCCAGTTCTTTCCACGATCTACGCCAGTTTATGGCATTATCTACGCCAGTTTATACCATGATCTACGCCAGTTTATACCATGATCTACGTCAGTTTATACCATGATCTACGTCAGTTTATACCATGATCTACGCCAGTTTATACCATGATCTACGTCAGTTTATACCATGATCAACGTCAGTTTATACCATGATCTACGCCAGTTTACACCATGATCTACGCCAGTTTATACCATGATCTACGCCAGTTTACACCATGATCTACGCCAGTTTATACCATGATCTACCTCAGTTTACATCATGATCTACGCCAGTTTACCATTATCTACGCCAGTTTATACCATGATCTACGCCAGTTTATACCATGATCTACGTCAGTTTATAAGTTTATACCATGATCTACGCCAGTTTATACCATGATCTACGCCAGTTTATACCATGATCTACTACGCCAGTTTATACCATGATCTACGCCAGTTTTTATACATGATCTACGCCAGTTTATACCATGATCTACGCCAGTTTATACCATGATCTACGCCAGTTTATACCATGATCTACGCCAGTTTATACGCCAGTTTATACATGATCTACGTCAGTTTATACCATGATCTACGCCAGTTTATACCATGATCTACGACAGTTTATACCATGATCTACGACAGTTTATACCATGATCTACGACAGTTTATACCATGATCTACGACAGTTTATACCATGATCTACGACAGTTTATACCATGATCTACGACAGTTTATACCATGATCTACGCCACTTTATATTATGATCTACGTCAGTTTATACCATGATCTACGTCAGTTTTTACCATGATCTACGCCAGTTTATACCACGATCTACGTCAGTTTATACCATGATCTACGCCAGTTTATACCATGATCTACGTCAGTTTATACCATGATCTACGTCAGTTTATACAATGATCTACATCAGTTTATACCATGATCTACGTCAGTTTATACCATGATCTACGTCAGTTTATACCCTGATCTACGTCAATTTATACCATGATCTACATCAGTTTATACCATGATCTACATCAGTTTATACCATGATCTACCCCAGTTTATACCATGATCTACAGTTTACACCATGATCTACGATCAGTTTATACCATGATCATAGCACCAACCAACAACCAGATCTTTTATACCATGATCTACATCAGTTTATACCATGATCTACGCCAGTTTATACCATGATCTACGTCAGTTTATACCATGATCTACGCCAGTTTATACCATGATCTCTACCGATCTTCTAATCAGTTTATACCATGATCTACGTCAGTTTATACCATGATCTACATCAGTTTATACCATGATCTACGCCAGTTTATACCATGATCTACGTCAGTTTATACCATGATCTACAGCCAGATCTACGTCATTTATACCATGATCTACATACCATGATCTACGCCAGTTTATACCATGATCAGTTTATACCATGTCAGTTTATACCATGATCTCAGTTTATACCATGATCTACGTCAGTTTATACCATGATCTACGCCAGTTTACCATGATCTACGACAGTTTATACCATGATCTACGTCAGTTTATACCATGTTCTACGCCAGTTTATACCATGATCTACGACAGTTTATACAATGATCTACAGTTTATACCATGATCTACGACAGTTTATACCATGATCTACGTCAGTTTATACCATGATCTATCAGTTTTTACCATGATCTACGCCAGTTTATACCATGATCTACGCCAGTTTATACCATGATCTACGTCAGTTTATACCATGATCTACGCCAGTTTATACCATGATCTACGCCAGTTTATACCATGATCTACGCCAGTTTATACCATGATCTACGCCAGTTTATACCATGATCTACGCCAGTTTATACCATGATCTACGCCAGTTTATACCATGATCTACGCCAGTTTATACCATGATCTACGCCAGTTTATACCATGATCTACGCCAGTTTATACCATGATCTACGCCAGTTTATACCATGATCTACGTCAGTTTATACCATGATCTCTACATGCCAGTTTATACCATGATCTACGCCAGTTTATACCATGATCTACGCCAGTTTATACCATGATCTACGCGTCAGTTTATACCATGATCTACGTCAGTTTATACCATGATCTACGCCAGTTTATACCATGATCTACGATCTACATCAGTTTATACCATGATCTACGCCAGTTTATACCATGATCTACCGATCTACCCCAGTTTATACATCAGTTTATATCATGATCTACGCCAGTTTATACCATGATCTACGTCAGTTTATATCATGATCTACGCCAGTTTATACCATGATCTACGTCAGTTTATACCATGATCTACGCCAGTTTATACCATGATCTACGCCAGTTTATACCATGATCTACGACAGTTTATGCCATGATCTACGCCAGTTTATACCATGATCTACGACAGTTTATACCATGATCTACAGTTTATACCATGATCTACGCCAGTTTATACCATGATCTACGCCAGTTTATACCATGATCTACGCCAGTTTATACCATGATACCATGATCTACGCCAGTTTATACCATGATCTACGCCAGTTTATACCATGATCTACGCCAGTTTATACCATGATCTACGCCAGTTTTTATACCATGATCTACGCCATGATCTACCCCACTTTATACCATGATCTACGCCAGTTTATACCATGATCTACGCCAGTTTATACCATGATCTACGACAGTTTATACCATGATCTACGACAGTTTATACCATGATCTACCCCACTTTATACCATGATCTACGCCAGTTTATACCATGATCTACGCCAGTTTATACCATGATCTACGCCAGTTTATACCATGATCTACGCCAGTTTATACCATGATCTACGGTCATAGTTTCTACCATTTTTCTAGAGAGTTTAAAGAACATCTTTTAAACCTTCATAAGTTATAATTTAGCAGTCACGGTTTTTACCATGTTTGTAAGTGAGTTTATCGAGAATAATTCTTAACATGATGTAAACGAATTACACGATATATATCCTTTTACCAAGTTTTACATAAGTTTAATTAACACGACTTTGATTTTAACATCATCTGAAAATTTGTTCGGTAAAGATGGATTTTTGTGAATATTATAGCTAAGATAATACATCATGTGTCTCAGTTCGCTAATTAGTAGTAATATTTCGCGACTGTGATTTTTATCGTGATTTCTAGATAAGTTAGCAAGTATGTTTATTATTATATTTTTAGGTAGGAATAATAACCATGGTTTTTGTAATGTTTTACAGGCAGGTTTTAAACCCGTGTTTTCCTTACGATGTTGAGCGTATAACTGACCCATATTATACAAAGATATTCTCTCTGGTTAAGTTAGGTTATTATATTTCGTGTTAGAATGATCTGGTTAATTTTGACTAATCAACTAAACGTGTCATGAAGTTTACTTATCTAAGAGGAATAACATTTCTGTGAAACAAGGACCGGAAGTGATGCTCACTTGGTTGTGCTCGATGGCCCACCTATAACAAGGTCTAGTGGCAAATTTAGAGACGGCTCGCCCACAATGATCAGCTGCAGCCACCTTAACTAGAAGCGGGGACGTCTAGACTTACCTGGGTATTTGTATTTGACCCAAAAAAATTTCCTGACTTGTGGTAGGGAAAATGTGACCTTGATATGGGTGTCTTGACTGCAGCTTTAGTGTCTCGTAGAATGATGCACTGTCCTACATATACTATGGAGATAACTAAAAATGGTTCTAACTGACCATAATTTCTAAAGGGGTGGACTGGTAAGCCAGTGGAAGGCCTCGGTCAGATGACCAAAAGTTCCAATGGTGGGTCGTCATCTGACTACGACCCGCGTCAGGAAACACTTGTCCTGTTTCCTGACGACCCTTACCTAACCTAACCTGTCCTACACTCAGAACGTTCTGCAACATGCACACTGGTACACTACACTGTTCAATCCAAGATGTTGAGAAATGGTTTACCAGCTAAGGTTAAAGATTAAATATAGGGAGTACTTAGCTGATAAGACAGCTCATCGCCTGCACAGCCGCCCCAGCAGGCGAGGTCTTGAGAAGCTGTCGAAATCACTTCTCAACGGGATGTAATAGATTATATTATGTTAATAATAAATTACCCCTAGGGGGTGTTATGTCGGCATATTTCATTCACTGATGGCTGACGGCACTTACTTTTGTGGACTCAAAGGTCCACTTATCACCGGGGTTTATAAGTGACTAACTCATAACTTATGCTCAACTGCGCAGTCAATAGTAGTACATCACGAGTTAGAATGCTTACCTGGGTATATGTATCTGACCCATAGTTACGCCCGGATATCCGATGAGCTGATTGAAGAATAATGTTCTATGAAGAATGTTGCACTACACTCTGTTGGATTGCAACACTCGTTGTTACACTGTTCATCAATAATTGTTTGGCATCAGTGTGACTCCCAGTAGGGTGAAAAGTAATCTGCCTCACAGCCTCCTACGCCGCTCCAGTTCCCCTCGAACATAAAGAAAAAGTTGACCTAGTACTTTTGCTTCCTTGCCAAATTTCCTCCATGAAGCAAAGCAGAATGCTTGATTCTTGCTGTCTTAAGCATAGACAACAATGTACACTATCTTTACCATGGTAATAAAGTGGGAGCAGGATTTTACTTAATTGTCCTGCTAAGGTAAGAGATGGACTGTCTCTTATTAAACTACACTTTGCAACACTGGACTCTTGCAAGGAGCGGCGGTCGCTTGACCACGTCACATACTTGTACTGCATCTGGGATCAATTACTTGCTGTAGCAGTAAACAAGATACTTGCCCCTTTTGAGAGGGCTGGGCCCCTCAGGGCTGAAATGGGCTGAAAGGTGTTGAAGGGGGGCTGATACCCCCATCCTGGAGAAAATTTCTCCACACTGGGGGGCAGCGGAGGTTCGCTGCAGGTGAACTATTCATCACTTAACATTAATTTGATTTTCTCACTCGCCACCACTGCTGCTTGTCTTTTCTGAACAGCTTTAGTCTGTGTGGTTTCTGGAGAATCACTAATTTTGTTTTCATCACTGTGTAATTCTAACTGCACTAGTTTATTTATTGTCCGCTTATTCGCTACACCTTTGCTCAAAACATCAACTGTCCTGATGATTCCATTTGCATCAGGATATATGGTCACAATTTTTCCATGAGGCCATTGGGACCTCGGACCACCATTGTCAACAATCACTATGTCACCAGGTCTTAAGGACATGATTTTCAGGAAAACCAGCTCCATAGAAGTGTTCTCTCAGTGAGGTGAGATAGTCTTCTCGCCAAATTTTCTCCCAACGTTCATTCACTTTATTAAGGTGTTTGAATTTAAGTCTGAGTTGCTCAGGTTCGAAATAAGTAGGATCCTGTATAATTTCTTTATCATTCATGAGAGGAACAGGTTCGAGCCTTCTGCCATGGAGTAAATGAGATGGACTTAACACTTCTAAATTGTCCAGATCATCGGTAACATAAGTTAGAGGTCTGTTGTTGACTCTATTTTCTATTTCAGTCACAACTGTATGGAATTCTTCTAAGTCTATTCTCTGACGATGAAGAGTCTTCCTTAAACAACGTTTTACAATGCCGATCATTCTTTCATAAAATCCGCCGTGCCATGGAGATTTAGGAGGAATGTATCTCCAACGACAACTGCGTTGATTCAGCATCTGTTGTACTTCTGGTTGATCAAAGATCTTGCTTATATAAGCAGCACCAGCAACAAAGTTCGTTGCATTATCTGAAATCATCAGTCTGGGACATCCCCTTCTGGCTGCAAACCTTCTGAATAATTTGATAAAGGTTTCAGCAGACATGTCAGTGGCTACTTCTAGATGTACTGCTCTAGTTGTAGCACAAGTGAACAAACAGATGTACACCTTGATGGGAACTTTGTCAACTGTTTTGGTTAAAATTATTGGTCCAGCGTAATCTACACCTGTCACCTCAAATGGAGTGACATGACAAACTCTTTCAGAGGGATATGAAGGTGGACCTGGATACTGACATACTCTCATATCGTAGTGACGACAAGTAAAACAGTCCTTTATTTGTTTTTTCACACTTTGTCGACCTTGAGGTATCCAGTAGGATTGTCGTATATGACAAAGTGTGTCAGCTACCCCACCATGTAACACGTTACTGTGGGCGTTTTGCACAATCAGTTTTGTTAGCCAATGATTCTTGGGGATCAATATTGGATGTATGGCTTCTTTAGGTAGTGAAGAATTATGAATTCTTACTCGACATCTTATAATCTTTTCTGAGTCGAGATAAAGTCCTAAAGAATTAATCATGACAGGTTTCTTTGGGGATTTATCTTGTGTTTCCAGAAATTTATATTCTGTAGAGAAAACATCTTTCTGTATTAGTTTCACCCAGTATTTAATGGGTTCAAGACATTCATAATCAGGTTTTATTCCTTTAATGAATTTAAAGACAAGAGCTGTAACTCTTAAGAGTTTACCCAAAGATGAGTATTTAGATCCATAAATGACTATTTCTGTTGTGTCTGCAGTATTTACGCAACTTATTTCTGATGTGTTCAAGCAGACTGTTTCTTCTGGTATATTGTCAGCTTTTTACTGAGTCCAGTTATTTTCATTAGAGAGCCAGTTCGCTCCGTGGAGCCATAATTTATTATCCACAAATTTCTTGAGTGGGACATCACGTGACAACATGTCAGCTGGATTCTCTTGGGTAGAGACGTGGAGAAAGAGAAAATCTCTCTGCATCTCTTTTATTTCTGCTACTCTGTTCTGTACATAGACCAACTTACTCTTATTATTTCTTAACCACTGGAGAACTGCTTCATTATCACTCCAGATCACGGTTTTTTCAATAGTGAGATGATCAAGTACTTTGTTGAGATAGACAGCTAATTTTGTGCCTACACAGAGTGCTGTCAGTTCCAATTGTGGTACTGTTCTGACCTTCAAGGGTGCTACACTGGCCTTTGAGGTAATTAGTGTACTTCCTTCAGCATTGCTCATGTAAGCTACAGCTCCATAACCTCTGGTTGACGCATCACAGAACACATGTAATGTGTACTTGTTTCCCTCTTGACCTATTTGTCTGGGAAATTTAATTTGATGAAGTTGTTTAAACTCCTTGGATATTTCATCCCATGCTTGACTCATTTCTAGAGGCAAGTTCTCATCCCATCCAATTTTGAGCTTCCATGCATCTTGCATAAGCATTTTACCCTTTATGGTAATTGGTGAGACGAGTCCTAGAATCTAATCAAAACATTATGATACCTCTGACGGCTAATTACGTTTAGTGAGTGTACTGCATGATTTATTGGTTGTCTTTTTGAGACTCAAAGTATCTTCCTGTGTGTTCCAATTAAGTCCCAGCATATTGTTGCAATCAGGAATTTCAGCTTCAGGGAAATCTTCTTTGATAAGTTCCCTTAATTGCTTTGAATTTGTATTCCACATCCTTAGAGGCATATTTGCTTCTTTCATCTCCTTGTTAGATTCCCTGTATAAGGATTTCAAATCCTCCTCTTTATTCACAGTACCTTGAAGATTGTCTACATAGAAACTTTTCTTTAAGATTTTTTTGAAGGGACTTTCAGATTTCTTCAAATGTGTATTTAGAGTAGCTTCTAGTAAGAATGGAGAGGATGTTGCACCAAACAATACTGATTTGAAACGATAAGTTTTCACAGGACTTTGAGGATCATGTGGATTTTCAGGCCACAAGAATCGAGTATAATCTCTATCTATTTCTTGTAGTCCTACTCTTAAGAAAGCTTTGGAAATATCAGCCGTGTAGGCATATGGGTTTGTGCGAAATTTCATAAGCACGTCTCCAAGCTTCTCAGTTAGTGAGGGTCCGGTCATCAGACAGTCATTAAGACTTGCTACATCTTTATTTGCACGTGCGCTGCAACACGTAGTGGAGTGGTTTCAGAATCTTTTCTGACTCCATGGCGCGGGAAATAATGAGCTTCTGTCTTCAACTTGTCTTCGACTATTTCCTCAATGAATTTATTGTCCAACTGTTCTTGTATGATATTATCATAAACAGTCAGTAGCTCTGGATTCTTCCTGAGCTCATGTATTTGTGCTTTCATTTGTCCGAAAGCCATGCGATAATTGCTAGGCAGATGTGGTGGATTTAATTTCCATGGTAACTTAACCCAATACTGTCCATCTTTATATTTGACAGTGTCCAAATATTGGTTATAAGTCTGAGACTCTTGTGGGCTTGGTTTATTTACATCAATACCTATCGCATCTAAATCCCACAACTTATCAACTGGTTCATTCATTTCTTCCAGTAATGATAATTTTTGCTGTGGTACATGATCAGCGGTTATTCTCGTAACTAGTACATTTTCCACTGAATCAATATCAGCTTCTTTCCCACTTTGAGAGGGAATGGGACCACATATCATGTGGCCTCCTGCTGTTTTCAGCAAGTGAACATCATGTTTACTTACTATATTTTGCACAAAACAGTGATAATAATCACTTCCAATGATTAAATCAATTGGACTAATTGTGTCCGTCTGTATATCAGGACAGGCTAACTTGACCTTAGCTGCTTTCAGTGCTGCAACTGTTTCTTTTAATCCCAGGATCTGCACAGACTTAGGCAAATCATCTACTACCACAGCTTCTACTGTCTTTTTCCTGTTTCCTAGACCAACAGTGATTCTGGCTAGGTCATATGTCTGTTTACCAGAATTGTGGAAAAAAACAGCTATATCTAACTGTACTTTGGCATAGGGTTGTTTATTCAGTTTCTGTAACACTGTTCTTCTTATGAAGGACCTTTGTGAGCCTTGATCAAATAATGTTAGCACACTGGTTTTGTGTAATTTATTAGATAACTCAACTCGAGCTATCGGGAGAGCAGTTGCTTTAAACTTATCTCTCACATTTAATGCTGTTGCTTGTTGACTTCCTGATTCTGTGGAAGTCTTCTGCTGTTCAGCAAAAGTATTTGGGCATAATGCTGTATGATGCATACCCTTGCATTTAAAACACTTCTTCAGTGAGCATTTTCCTCCCTTGTGTTCACCTAAACACTTGATGCACCTTTTCAGCTGATGAACACGTTGTTTACGTGCCTCCATTGATGTGTATTGACTACAATACTGTGCCCAATGTGTTCCATCACAAAGTACACATTTTGGAGTACGTTTATGTGTGACAGTTTGTTTACTGTCTGTTGTATTCACAACTTGATAAATGCCTATATGGGATTTCCCATTATGTGGTTTAGTGGGAGTAGGTATACTCTTTTTATACTGAGTTGAAGGTCTACTATCCACGAGATTTGTGGATTTTTCATCTTGTCTCGTTGCTTGCATGCATGAAACTATTGTTTGTAAACCATTGCTAATTTCTTCACTAGTGAAATAGCGTTTATTGAACATAATATTTAATCGTTGAATAGTTTGTGGTGACAACTTATCTTGTACAATACCACTGATAAACCAATCACATTGCCTTAGGTCATATTTAGCATCTAGAGATCTGAGACTATTGTCTAATGTGATTCTAAATGCCTGTAAGTCTGAATAACAATGTTTGGGTGGCTTCAAACTTGATATTAAGACTGCATGTCTAACTCTGGCCTTGTCATCATCAAAGTAATTGTCTGCTAAGACACGTAAGGCTATTTGATAATTGCCTTTAACCACCGGAAATGACTCAATCAGTTCGTAGGGTTCTCCCTTCACAAGACATTTAAGATCATTGAACTTAGCAATCTCTTTTATGTCAGTTCGTGAATTTACTATGGATTGAAAACCACTAATGAATTCTTCATAATTATGACCTTGGAAAATAGGTAATGACAAGGTAGGTAAGCTTGGTAATGGAACACTTGTTGTTGTTACAGGTGTTTGACCACTAGTTACAGTAGGTCTCTGTGACAGAGTTTTGCGGCAGATAGCATGTACTCCTGTCCACCTTAATTATTGATTACTAAATGTATCCAAAACATTTTTAATTTCATCCTCAGATGGGTCTAATTCAAGAAATTTATTTTCATAATGTGTATAGTCTGAATTAATTATTTCCAGACGTTGTGTAAGTAATTCAAATTTTACCTCAAGATCATCAAAATCTATGTTTGTATCTTGAGTTAATCCTATACAGACTGAAATTAGATTTTCTAATTTTGTAATCTTAGTCTGTAAAGACTGAAACTGAGTTTTCAAACAAGCCATTTTAATGGTATATTGAAAATTCTAGCACCACACTTAGAGTGTTTAAAAAACACTGTACTGCTATAAACAGTTGAGTTTTTGTTATGCTTAAGTCAGCAATAATCGAGTCAGACACTACTGACCTACTAAGCTTAACCTCAGGGTCAATGACCATGAAGGGTACAGAGTACATATGGCTGGTGTTAATGGCTTGAGTTTGCTGTGTCAGCCTGACCACGATGATTAATCGTAGATAACGTTATACACCTCATTCACAATACACTATAAATGTCATTGTATAACTGTAAATCACACGTGAATATTACACATATATAAATGTCACTGTTAATATGTATAGGAAAGCTTTACATTTTATATATAAGTTCCTTTAATATAACAGGTATATCTATAAGAAACAAACTTTAACACAATCTTGTCTCTTAATTTCTGTTTATAAACATTATAAACACTATGTGTATATACACTCAGACAAACCGAACATCAGTTGGGTTGTTGTCGTCTTAGTCATCGCTTCATCGAGCTTGGAGCAGTGGATGCAGGGTGCCATCCCCCATTTTCTTGTTGGGTGAGTCACCCAGCTCCCGTTTTCTTTGGGTGAACGCTGGGTGAGCGCCCGTTTTCTTTTGGTTGCCCATTCTCTGTGATTGAGTCTGGAGGGACTCATTTATACTGATTATATTGTAAAACACTAGTTTTACAGCTTTTTTCGAAGGACCTTGGCTCGTAGGTTATTTGTACACTGTAGTACAACGTATTTGGACCACAGTGTGGCCTTTATCCGGTTCGAGCACGACCAAAATGTTAAAAAATGGGATTACCAGTTAAGCTTAATTTTAAATTTAAATATAGTAAGTAAGTAAGTAAGTAAGTTTATTCAGGTATACATAAATACAGTTACATAGAATTATCATACATAGCAGCATATGTGTAGAGAACCTAGGATAACCCAAAAAAGTCAGACAGAGTGACTTATTTCCATTGGGGTCCTTTTACCTTATTATTATAGTATAAAGGTTATAATATTTTCTTATTATTCTACAATGAAGATAACATCTTATTATCATACTAAAAAGACTATCTGCTACACCAAGGTCATTAAGACTATCTACAATACGAGGGTCATTACAAGGAATAAGGTAAAATTTACACGTATGTTAGCTAAAAAATAGAAAATCATTCCCCTCCCTTTCTGTAGCTACATTCATCAAACACCTTTTGGCACTCTTCTTGAACTGGTTCACGCTATGACTGGCTTTGACATGTGCGGGTAGTCTGTTCCATTCCTTTATTGCTGTACAATAAAAGGTGTTTGAAGCCTGGCCACTGACTGTGGGTACTACAAAGTTGTGCTCTCTCCCCCTAGTACTATGATTGCTTTGGTTCCCAACCTTGACAAAATTGACAGCAAGATATTCTGGACATTGTTTGTGAGCAATTTTATAAACATGATTTAGCTTCAGTTGTTTTACTCTGTCTTCAACATTCAGCATATCCAACTGCTGTAATTCATCCTGGCCTACATGTTCTCTTGGTCCCAGCCCCAGGATGAATCTTACGATTTTGTTCTGGGTGATTTGCAGTCTATCTTTCAGTTTTTTTGTCAAGGCAGAGTACCAAGAAGAGCAAGCGTAATCCATTTGGCATTGTATAAGGGCTAGACATAGGGTCCTGCGAGCCTCAGTAGGTAGACACTGTGCTTGTCTATACAGGAACTTCAGTCTGGCATTCGCTTTCTTTACTACACTGTTCCCTATCAATTCTCCTGACATGCATGGGTCAAAGGGGATTCCCAAATATTTTACTGATGAAACCAAAGTGATGGGCTCCCCATTACATTGAACATTAAAATTATTTACCCTTCTCAGTTTATGTTTCGTGCCAAAGAGAATGGCTTCAGTTTTCCCTAGGTGTAATGATAGTTTGTTGTCTACTAACCATTTGCTGCAGTACTCCAGTTCCAGTTTTAAAACATTAGCAATATCTTGTGGGTCTTTACCTGACACTAACAGAGCACTGTCATCTGCATACAGTAGGAGTTTGCACTTGACACTGATAGGCATATCATTGACATAACATAAGAATAATAAGGGACCCAGAATACTACCTTGGGGAACGCAACATGTTATCGGCAGGGGTTCTGATTCTGTTTTGTTGATTTTGACTATTTGTCTCCTGTTGCTAAGGTAGGACTTAAACCAGTCTACAGAACCTATACCGATAGCTTGAAGTTTATTACATAATATATTGTGGTTGACAGTATCGAAGGCCTTTTGCAGGTCTGTTACCATGCCTATGAGGTTCCCCTTTGACATTTCAGTTCTCAGGTAATCCATCAGATTAATAAGGGAGGTGTCGGTTGAGTAGGATCTTCTAAAGCCCGATTGATAGCTATGGAGAATGTTGTTGTCATTAAGGTACTTAACTACTTGAGAATGCACCGCCCTCTCTAGAATTTTAGATATTATACTGAGTATACTAACAGGCCTATAGTTGCTTACATCAGACCTACTATTTTTCTTGAAGATAGGAGTGAAACACTTACCTGATAAAAGACAGCAAATCGTCTACACAGCCGCCCCTGCAGACGAGGTCTTGAATTGTTGTCATGATCATCTCTCAACGGGCTGGAATAGATCATATTATGTAAACAATAATTTACCCCTAGGGGGTGTTATGTCAGCATATTTCATTCACTGATGGCTGACAAACTTATTTTTGTGGACTCAAATGTCCGCACCTAACTGCCGGCTATAGGTTGATTACAAACTCCTTGTGACTCAAGAACTGCGCAGTCCCCCGTACTACAAGAAATTCGTAACCTACCTTGCTCTTGTAGCGTGAGCTATGGTGTTCTTCACACCTTCGACAGGTATCAGTGACTTGATAGAAGCTGAAGTGTCCTTGGATGTCCACGTCTTCCATAGTCTAGGAATACGCACACTGGTACACTATGTTCCACAAGATTTGTCTTTATTGTTCACAATATTATCACTAAAGAAGCTGATCACACTTCTCTTAAGTGTTTATTGTGTTTTATGAGACACTTTGTTCACACTAACACACAGATCAGTGTTCTTTGTTGGTTATCCTGGCTTGTTATTAAGACTGCATGTCTAACTCTTGTCTTGTCAGCATCAAAGTAATTGTCTGCTAAAACACGTAAGGCTATCTGATAATTGCCTTTAACCACCAGAAATGACTTAATCAGTTCATAGGGTTCTCCCTTCACAAGACATTTAATATAATTGAACTTAGCAATCTCCTCTATGTCAGTTCGTGAATTTACTATGGATTCAAAACCCCTAATCATCGGCCTAATGAATTCTTCATAATTATGCCCTTGGAAAATAGGTAATGACGACGTAGGTAAACTTGGTAATGTTACACTTGTTGTTTTTACAGGTGTTTTACAGGTGTTTGACCACTAGTTACAGTAGGTCTCTGCGACAGAGTTTTACGGCAAATTGCTTGTACTCCTGTCCACCTTAATTGTTGATTACTAAAAGTATCCAAAACATTTTTAATTTCATCCTCAGATGGATCTGATTCAAGAAATTCCTGTTCATGATGTATATAGTCTGAATTAATTATTTCCAGACATTGTGTAAGTAATTCAAATTTTACCTCAAGATCATCAAAATCTATGTTTGTATCTTGAGTTAATCCTATACAGACTGAAATTAGATTTTCTAATTGTGTAATCTTAGTCTGTAAAGACTGAAACTGAGTTTTCAAACAAGCCATTTTAATGGTATACTGAAAATTCTAGCACCACACTTAGAGTGTTTAAAAAACACTGTACTGCTATAAACAGTTGAGTTTTTGTTATGCTTAAGTCAGCAATAATCGAGTCAGACACTACTGACCTACTAAGCTTAACCTCAGGGTCAATGACCATGAAGGGTACAGAGTACATATGGCTGGTGTTAATGGCTTGAGTTTGCTGTGTCAGCCTGACCACGATGATTAATCATAAATAACGATGTTATACACTTCATTCACTGTACACTATAAATGTCACTGTATAACTAAATCACACACGTATATTTCTTACATATATACAAATGCCACTGTTAATATATATATATATATATATATATATATATATATATATATATATATATATATATATATATATATATATATATATATATATATATATATATATATATATATATTTATACATATATATATATATATATATATATATATATATATATATATATATATATATATATATATATATATATATATATATATATATATATATACGAAAGCTTACATTTCCTTTAATATAACAGTTATATCTAAAGGAAGCAAACACAATCTCTTCTCTTAGTTTTTGTATATAAACATTATAAACACTATATACACTCAGACAAACTGACGGTCATCTGGCTTGTTGATGTGGTCAGTGTTTTTGAGAGCAGTTAATGACGGGTGCCATCCCCCGTTTTCTTGTTGGTGAGTCACCCAGCTCCCGTTTTCTTTGGGTGAACACTAAGCGAGCGTCTGTTTTCTCTTGGCTGCCCATTCTCTGTGATTGAGCCTGGAGGGATTCATTTATACTGATTTATATTGTAAAACACTAGTTTTACAGCTTTTTCGAAGGACCTTGGCACGTAGGTTATTTGTACACTGTAGTACAACGTATTTGGACCACAGTGTGGCCTTTATCCGAAAAGTGGTTTACCAGCTAAGGTTAAAGATTAAGTTTAGGGAGTACTTAGCTGATAAGACAGCTCATCGCCTGCACAGCCGCCCCAGCAGGCGAGGTCTTGAGAAGCTGTCGAAGTCACTTCTCAATGGGCTGTAATATATTATGTTATATTAATAATAAATTACCCCTAGGGGGTGTTATGTCAGCATATTTCATTCACTGATGGCTGACAGCACTTACTTGTGTGGACTCAAAGGTCCACTTATCACCGGGGTTTATGATAAGTGACTAACTCATAACTTATACTCAACTGAACAGTCAATAGTAGTACATCACAAGTTAGAACACTTACCTGGGTATCTGTATCTGACCCGTAGTTATGCCCAGATATCTGATGAGCTGATTGAAGAATAGTGTTCTTTGAAGAATGTTGCACTACAATCTGTTGGATCACAACATTCGTTGTTACACTGTTCCATAATAATTGTTCACACCATATCACTAAAGAAGCTGGTCACACTTCTCTAAGTGTTTATCATGTTTTGTTAGACACTTTGTTCATACTAACTCCCAGTAGGGTAAAAAGTAATCTGCCTCACAGCCTCCTACGTCGTTCCAGTGCCCCTCAAACATAAAGGAAAAGTTGACCTAGTACCTTTTTGCTTCCTTGCCAAATTTCCTCCATGAAGCAAAGAAGAATGCTTGATTCTTGCTCTCTTAATCATAGACAACAATGTACATTATCTTTACCATGGTAATAAAGTTGTAGCAGGATTTTCCTTAATTGTCCTGCTAAGGTATGAGATGGACTGTCTCTTATTAAACTACACTTTGCGACACTGGACTCTTGCAAGGAGCGGCAGTCGCTTGACCACGTCACATACTTGTACTGCATCTGGGATCAATTACTTGCTGTAGCAGTAAACAAGATACTTGCCCCTTTTGAGAGGGCTGGGCCCCTCAGGGCTGAAATGGGCTGAAAGGGGCTGAAGGGGGCTGATACCCCCCTCCTGGAGAAAATTTCTCCACATAAGATTTGTCTTTCGTTTCCTGGTATTTTCACAACAGGAAGATTAGTTATACTTTACTGTGTCATTTGTTCTTCCGCGAATTTCTGAGATTGTCAAATGAACAATTGCCAAGAATGCACTGAACACAATTGTTCCTTTGTTCAGGAGTGATGCCCGCGCAACACACGCTTCACGTCCATCTCTTGAAGCCAATCTGAGTTCCTCCTGCTCACTTCACTCTAGGGCGGCCCCTAAATGCTGACTTCAGCGTGATTTCCGTCCTTGCTTGACATCATCACAGTATTCAATGCAGGTGGTAGATTTCTAATTATCTAGGTACAGACGACAGGTTATCTTAGTCCCACTTGCAGGTAAAGTGGTGCAGAGTTTCTCTGTAGTTTTCCTGCTGAGGCAAAGAGAGTCAATATTCTCGCTTCTCTGTCACACGTATTGCAACGAACACTTACTGCAAGAAGAATGTGGCGTGACTCTGACTCAAGCTGACGCTGGTACTGCACCCGGAGTCAATTGTCAACTGTTTATGTGGAAGCGAGAGAGGCTATCAGTCCCTCTTCCGGGAGGGGTGAGTCCCTCAAGTTCCTCAAGGGGCTGAAAGGGCAGAGAAATACCCCCTTTCTGGAGAATTTTCTCAACAGCTGTTATTTACATGTTATGTCATCTTGCAGCTGTGATTTATGAGCTATGTCATCTTGCAGCTGTGATTTATGAGCTATGTCACCTTGCAGCTGTGATTTATGAGCTATGTCACCTTGCAGCTGTGATTTATGAGCAATGTCATCTTGCAGCTGTGATTTATGAGCTATGTCACCTTGCAGCTGTGATTTATGAGCTATGTCATCTTGCAGCTGTGATTTATGAGCTATGTCACCTTGCAGCTGTGATTTATGAGCTATGTCACCTTGCAGCTGTGATTTATGAGCTATGTCACCTTGCAGTTGTGATTTATGAGCTATGTCATCTTGCAGCTGTGATTTATGAGCTATGTCATCTTGCAGCTGTGATTTATGAGCTATGTCATCTTGCAGCTGTGATTTATGAGCTATGTCACATTACAGCTGTGATTTATGAGCTATGTCATCTTGCAGCTGTGATTTATGAGCTATGTCACCTTGCAGCTGTGATTTATGAGCTATGTCACCTTGCAGCTGTGATTTATGAGCTATGTCATCTTGCAGCTGTGATTTATGAGCTATGTCATCTTGCAGCTGTGATTTATGAGCTATGTCACATTACAGCTGTGATTTATGAGCTATGTCACCTTGCAGCTGTGATTTATGAGCTATGTCACCTTGCAGCTGTGATTTATGAGCTATGTCACATTACAGCTGTGATTTATGAGCTATGTCATCTTGCAGCTGTGATTTATGAGCTATGTCATCTTGCAGCTGTGATTTATGAGCTATGTCACCTTACAGCTGTGATTTATGAGCTATGTCATCTTGCAGCTGTGATTTATGAGCTATGTCATCTTGCAGCTGTGATTTATGAGCTATGTCACATTACAGCTGTGATTTATGAGCTATGTCACCTTGCAGCTGTGATTTATGAGCTATGTCACCTTACAGCTGTGATTTATGAGCTATGTCACATTACAGCTGTTATTTATGAGCTATGTCACCTTGCAGCTGTGATTTATGAGCTATGTCACCTTGCAGCTGTGATTTATGAGCTATGTCACCTTGCAGCTGTGATTTATGAGCTATGTCACCTTGCAGCTGTGATTTATGAGCTATGTCACCTTGCAGCTGTGATTTATGAGCTATGTCACCTTGCAGCTGTGATTTATGAGCTATGTCACCTTACAGCTCTGATTTATGAGCTATGTCACCTTGCAGCTGTGATTTAAGAGCTATGTCACCTTGCAGCTGTGATTTATGAGCTATGCCTCATTACAGCTGTGATTTATGAGCTATGTCACCTTGCAGCTGTGATTTATGAGCTATGTCTCCTTGCAGCTGTGATTTATGAGCTATGTCACCTTGCAGCTGTGATTTATGAGCTATGTCACCTTGCAGCTGTGATTTATGAGTTATGTCACCTTGCAGCTGTGATTTATGAGCTATGTTACCTTGCAGCTGTGATTTATGAGCTATGTCATCTTGCAGCTGTGATTTATGAGCTATGTCACCTTGCAGCTGTGATTTATGAGCTATGTCACCTTGCAGCTGTGATTTATGAGCTATGTTACCTTGCAGTTGTGATTTATGAGCTATGTCATCTTGCAGCTGTGATTTATGAGCTATGTCACCTTGCAGCTGTGATTTATGAGCTATGTCACCTTGCAGCTGTGATTTATGAGCTATGTCATCTTGCAGCTGTGATTTATGAGCTATGTCATCTTGCAGCTGTGATTTATGAGCTATGTCACCTTGCAGCTGTGATTTATGAGCTATGTCACCTTGCAGCTGTGATTTATGAGCTATGTCACCTTGCAGCTGTGATTTATGAGCTATGTCACCTTGCAGCTGTGATTTATGAGCTATGTCATCTTGCAGCTGTGATTTATGAGCTATGTCACCTTGCAGCTGTGATTTATGAGCTATGTCACCTTGCAGCTGTGATTTATGAGCTATGTCATCTTGCAGCTGTGATTTATGAGCTATGTCATCTTGCAGCTGTGATTTATGAGCTATGTCACCTTGCAGCTGTGATTTATGAGCTATGTCACCTTGCAGCTGTGATTTATGAGCTATGTCACCTTGCAGCTGTGATTTATGAGCTATGTCACCTTGCAGCTGTGATTTTGGTATTAGTGGCTCTTTATTACTGTCGATTTCAAGGTGAACAGAAGCTTACATAGACCTTGAAATAGCTTCTCGAAGAGTTAACTGTTATTTGACGATTGAAACAGGCCAGTATCAGGTCTATTACAATCATCAAATAGACCAAAATCTTGTCTTCTTCACTAGTGTGACTTTAGTGCTAAAAACAGTTAAGGAAAAACGTCAATTTTAGTCGACAAATTAACCTGTTAATATGTGATAAATTATTTTGAAAACCGACAAGTTGAAGATACACTTAAGAACATAAGAACATAAGAACGAAGGAACACTGCAGAAGGCCTACTGGCCCATGCGAGGCAGGTCCAAGTCTCCTACCGGCTTAAGCCAATGCACCCAACCTAGTCAGGTCAGGTCACATTGACTTAAGGGAGGAACACGGCAACCGACCTGGTAGCACAAGCTATCAGGTCTAACTCACACCCACCCACATCCACTCATGTATTTATCCAACCTATTTTTAAAGCTACACAACGTTCTGGCCTCTATAATGGTACTTGGGAGTTTGTTCCACTCATCCACAACTCTATTACCAAACCAGTACTTTCCTATATCCTTCCTGAATCTGAATTTTTCCAACTTAAAACCATTGCTGCGAGTCCTGTCTAGGCTAGATATTTTCAGCACACTATTTACATCCCCTTTATTTATTCCTGTCTTCCATTTATACACCTCAATCATATCCCCCCTAATTCTACGTCTTTCTAGAGAGTGCAGATTCAGGGCCCTTAGTCTATCCTCATAGGGAAGGTTTCTGATACATGGGATCAACTTTGTCATCCTCCTTTGTACATTTTCCAGAGAATTTATATCCATTTTGTAATAAGGTGACCAAAACTGTGCAGCATAATCTAAATGAGGCCTAACCAAGGATGTATAGAGTTGAAGAACAACCTGAGGACTCCTATTATTTATGCTTCTTGATATGAAGCCAAGGATTCTATTAGCTTTATTGCGAACACTTATGCACTGTTGTCTTGGTTTCAGATTACTGCTAACCAGAACTCCTAAATCTTTTTCGCAATCCGTAATATTAAGATCTACATTATTTAGTTTATATGTGGCATGATTATTGTCCTGTCCAACATTTAGAACTTACGCAACATATGTGAATCTTTAGTGAAGAAACGTTTCGCCACACAGTGGCCTCATCAGTCCAATACAAAGCAGAAAGGTGTAAGGAGAGGAGGAGTGTGAGGTAATCAGTCCCTCAGCCTGGAATCGATGTGTTGAGTCCATCACTCTTATAGAAAGTACAACATATAGTCGGAGATAAAAGGGATGTAAAAAGCGTACTAAAAATATTTAGCCAAGGCAAGACTCGCAGGGCTTTAAGTTGGAAAAATTCAGATTCAGGAAGGATATAGGAAAGCACTGGTTTGGTAACAGTTGTGGATGAGTGGAACTCCCAAGTACAGTTATAGAGGCTTAAACGTTGTGTACTTTTAAAAATAGGTTAGATAAACACATGAATGGGTGCGAGTGGGTATGAGTTGGACCTGACTAGCTTGTGCTACTAGGTCAGATGCCGTGTTCCTTCCTTAAGTAAATGTGACCTGACCTGACTAGCTTAGGGCATTGGCTTAAGCCGGTGGGAGACTTGGACCTCCCTCTCATGAGCCAGTAGGCCTGCTGCAGTGTTTCTTCTATCTTATGTTCTCATGTTCCTATATAGTGTAGTCAGGTGAATGGAAGCAGGAGGAGGCGGGGTCATAGTGGAACCATAACTTCTAACGTAAGTATATAAACAGATCTTCGTCCAAAGGTTGGCCAAGTATTGAAGAAATCCTTGTATAAGTTCCCATGATGATGCCGTGTCTGACAGATGTGACCAATGAAAATGTAGGAATCTTTATTGAAGAACGTATTGGACTGATGAAGCCACTGTGTGGTGAAACGTTTCCTGAATAAAGATTCACATATGCTGCATAAGTGTTTCAATTTTCAACCTGTTAATAGTCCAAAATTTGGCCCTTCATTTAATTTTAAACTAAATTCAACAATTTCCTTTATGAAATCAGTTGCAAAAAAACATCTCTGCAGTATAAGGGAGAGGTAGCACTTACTCAGCGCGAACGAAAAATTTTGTCGAAAAATTCACAAATTGAGTTAATCTTATATAAAAATAGCTTAACTCTCTGGCAACACAATGGTACCAGAATCATTGTTCTACGACATTCCTACAAGGAATTATGGTCATTTAAAACACCTAGGGTTACGTCACCACCCGCGGCAGGTGTGCTCACCTGTCGTCAATTTATTTTTTTTCCGTTTTTTTTTTTTGTGTATTTATTGTATTATTCTTTCTAAGATAATAATTGACGATTTGGCATCATAATACATTGGGTGGGACTTATACGTAGAGTTCCAACCAACCAGGAACCTCCCGACACCATTTTGCTGACGTCATGGAAAATTCCAGTCTCGGGGTGGCCGGGGAATATGGCTCAATATAACGCTATTATAGCTTCTACGGCTTATTTATCTATCACAATTGATCTAATATGACATAATAAACAATATAAATAACAAAGAAATATGGTAAATACTCCAGAATGAATAATATATGGCATATTCCCAGAGCGCATTCGCCGCTTGACCTGCGCAGAGTGCAGACGTGTGACTACTGCCCTCTGCTAGCCATTGGAGGAGACATATTTTCACAACATGGCGCAGTCTGTGAGAAGGCGTTTGCACACGGTGTGCATTGAATTATTGCGTGGTGCAATAACGCCTCAGTCTGCACAAGTGCTTTTACCGCAAATTATCCGTGACACCTATGGTGTTGCGGATCAAGAACTGTATGGTGTGGCACTAAATGGTGCCTATCGTATTTTCGTCAAGCTGAGTTCAGCTGGAGTGTATGAACGGCTGGTTGACAAGTACCAGGACAGGAGCGTGGATGTTAATTCAGCGATACGTGTTCGCCTAATCGACGTGTCTAAGCATTACACATGGGTGAAAATCCGAAATGTGCCATTTGAGGCGGACGAGAATGATCTGCGGTATGTATTTGAACAGTATGGACCTGTACACCTGGCTATGGCTGGTAAATGGACGGATGGGGCGTATGCCGGTTTGCCGGATGGTACGTTCACGATCAAGATGGAGTTGAGGCATGCCATCCCGTCTTACGTCATACTGGACGCATTTAGGACACAGGTAATGGTGTACTACGCTGGGCAGCAGAAGACGTGTAGGTTATGTGGTGCATATGACCATATGGCGGCCCAGTGTGGGAGATGGCAGCGGAGAAAGGACCTAGGTAGTGAGATGGTGAAAGAGCCAGAACCAGAGGTGGGTCATGCTGATGAGGCACCTGTACATAGAAGTGGCACTTCCTGGAGTGAGGAAGTGGAGCGTGAGCTGCCACTGGTGGGTACCAGCCCATCACTGTCACAGTTGGTGGGAAGTGAGGCATCTGCCATGGAGAACGGGAAGACTGTGCAGATTGGTGACGTGCGGGTAGAGGAAGGCCTACTGGTGAACGTGCAGGAAAAATCCTTTGAGAAGCAGGTTGCTGAGGATAACTTGAGTATGGTGAGGAGTAATGTTCAGATTGAAGATGAGCAACTTGGAAGATTGGCGAACATGGCAGATGACTCGCCAGGAGTGGTGGAAGTGATTGAGGTGACTGCTGAGATTCACAGGGAGGCATCCAGTGAGTTGGAAATGGATGCAGAGTGTGTCAACCGTAAGAGGGCGGCGACATATTCTGACTCTGATGATGTTTTGACCCCGGCACAGAGACCGGGGAAAAAGCCATGGGTTGATGTGGTGCGTGAGAGCACTAAAGGTACGCCTGGTCAGGTGTTGGATAAGGGGAAGCCACCAGTGGGCAGTGGAGAGAAAAGTGGACGAAGCAGACACACTGAAAGCGTGTCAGTGAAAGGTGAAAAGGGGCAGAGGGTGAAATCACATAAGTAGGTTTCCGGTGCATGACAGTGAATATTAATGGATTGTGTGCGAGTGAGAAGCGTCTGTGGGTAAAGGGATTTTTAAGACGTTATGCTATAGACATTGTTTTTGTGCAGGAACATAATTTCAAGCTGGGAAAGGAATTGGAGGTGGATGGGTACAGAGTGTTTGTGATGTATTCGGAGCTAATGAAGGGAGGGGTGGGAATCCTGATCCGAGAGACGAGCCCGTTTGTTGTTCTTAGGAGTGAAGGGGGAGGGGGGTCGTGTGTTAAGAATAGATGGGTGGTGGAGAGGTGAGCGGATGGCAGTCATTTGTGTGTATGTGCCGGCTGAGAATGATGTAAGGGTAAAGAATGAATTTGTGAATAACGTATTGGTATATTATTTGCGGTCATTACCGTCAGTGACAATAGTTGGTGGCGACTGGAACTGTGTGGTGCGCAGGAAGGATGTGGAACCGAGAGGGGCAGGGTGTTTTTTGGCAGGTTTAGGGGATCTATTGAGAGGTGTGGGATTGAGGGATATAGTTGATGGAGGGGATTGCGAGATAGAGCACACTTTTCATAGAAAGGGATATGCTGCACGATTAGATAGGTTGTATGTGACAAGGGGAGTGAGGGTGACGCGGGTGCAGACGGTGAATGTCGTTTATT
The DNA here is from genome assembly GCF_038502225.1 of Cherax quadricarinatus. Classification (NCBI taxonomy): domain Eukaryota; kingdom Metazoa; phylum Arthropoda; class Malacostraca; order Decapoda; family Parastacidae; genus Cherax; species Cherax quadricarinatus. The sequence continues at coordinate 29,102 of NW_027197490.1, forward strand.
CAGATCATAGGGCGGTTTATGCTGATTTAAATTGGGACGGTTTGCCTAAGAGATATTTGGGGTACTGGAAGGTGAATGTACGACTACTGGGTGAGGGGGTGGAGGGAGGGGATTTTGAAAGTTTGTGGGAGGACTTATGGGGTGGGGGTAAGAGTGCAAGCGATTTATTGGGGTGGTGGGATGGGGTTGCAATGACGAGGATCAGGCAATACTATGTGCGAAGGGGAAAGAATGAGGCATGGATGACATTTGGGCTTCAACAGTATTTAGAGGGGCGGTTGCAGGGTTGTTATCAGAGGGGTGCTGTGACAGGTGTGTATCCAATGGAGGAAATTGAAGCATTAAAGTGGCAGATAAGGGATATGCACAATGAGAGATTTGATGAGGCGAGGGTGCAAGGTGGGTTAGAGGAGGCGATTTGGGGTGACAGGCCGTCAGCCTGTGTGTTACGGGGTCAGCGGAGACGCAGGTTGGCAATGGAAATTGATAAGCTGGTAGTACACGAGGACTTAGGTGGGTATACGAAGGGTCAGGAGTTGAGAACTACTGAGGGTATGAGTGGTTTTATGGATAGTTGGTTTGGAAAATATTTGAGGAGTGTAGGAGTGAACGGTGAGGATTTAGAGAGATTGGGAGAGAATGTATCTTGTGTGCTGAGTGGAAGTGATCGTATGGCATTGGGTGGGGATATTGAAGAGGGGGAGGTATGGAGAGCTTTGGAGAATATGGCGAGAGGTAAAGCGCCAGGTATAGATGGGTTACCTTGTGAATTCTATGTGAAGAATTGGAGTGTGTTGAAGGATTTTTTAGTGAACCTGATGAATGTGATGAAAAGTGAGGGGAGGATGGGCGAGTTGCAGCGTACTGCAGTAGTAGTATTGATTCCAAAAGGGGAAGGCCCTACTACAGTGCAGAACTACAGGGCGTTGTCGTTGTTATGTGCTGATTATAAGATATTCGCAAAAATCTTGGGGAACAGGCTGAAGTGCGTGATAGATAGAGTTGTTGCGAGAGGTCAGTATGGGGTGCCTGGAAGGACGATGTATGAGGGACATGGAATAATAAAAGATTTTGTGGAAAGTATGGAGGGGGAGAATGAAAGGGGGGGAGGTGTCTTAGCATTGGATTGGCAGGCTGCGTATGATTGCGTAGAACGAAAGGCACTGTGGCATATCTTACGGAGGCAGGGTTTTGGGGAAGAGATGGTACGTTGGATTGAGACTTTGTATAATAGGGTAGGTGTACGTGTGCAGGTGAATGGGAAATTGGGTGAGTGGGTTTCAATGGGTAGAGGCATAAGGCAGGGTTGTCCTCTGTCTCAACTGTTGTTTGCTTGTATACAGGACCCTTTTTATAGGGCTGTGGGGCGATGTTTAGGGGTGGTACGTGGTGTGGAGAATGGTGGGATGGGAATAATAGGGTATGTGGATGATACAACAATTCTAATGAGCAGGGAGGAAAGTTTACATGAGGTGGAGGATGTAATTGGTGGTTTTGAAGGTGTTACAGGTTTAAAAGTGAATGTGGAGAAATCGAAATTATTGGTCTTAGGGAATTGGGTAGGGAGGGCGCGATGGGAAACAGCTGTGCGTTGGTGTGTGGTGGATAGACTAAAGGTGTGTGGGATAATTTATATGGGGAATGCCGGGGAGGCACGGATGCTTAATTCTGGGAGGGCAGTGGATAGGTTGGTGGGTAGGTTAAATGTTTTGAGACCCTTGCATTTGACGATACATCAACGTGTAATAGTGGTGAATGTGATGTTATATAGTATGGTCTGGCATGTGGCAGCAGTATATCCGTTGGCAGGACCGGACATAACTAGAATGCTAAAAAAGGTTTTTCGATATATATGGGGTTCTGGGTGTGATTGGTTGGGTAGAAGTGTTGTTATGCTACCGGTCGACAAAGGTGGATTGGGTTTAATAGATATAAGATTAAGGGTTAAGTGTATATATTTGAAGAGGGGGTTTATCCGAGTGGACGGTCGTGTGGGGAAGGGTGTGCAAGCATTATATGAGGAGGCACGAAGGTGGTGGGTAGGATCAGAGATGAGAGAGTGTGAGGATGTGCTGCGAGCTTTATTGTATGTTAGAGATCCGTCTAGGATACGGGTAGGTGTTCTGGAGCGTGCTGTAGGGGTGAGGGTGATTGCAAATGTTGAGGGCATATACCCAATGTATGCATGGGGAGACATTTGGGTAAGGTTGCGGTTGGTGCGCATCAGACCAAGAGTGAGAGAGGTAATGTTTCGTTTCCTTCATGGAATATTGCCGTCTGGTGTGGTGCTTCGGGAGAGAGTGTTGATGGTGGAGGACGTATGTAGGGTGTGTGGGGATAGGGAGACAGCTTTTCATGTAGTATATTTTTGTAAAAATTTGGAGTGTATACGGGAGTGGATGGGTGGGATTTTGAGGAGGGTGGGTGGGGGAGGGATATCGGTATTAAGGGCATTGAGTTTAGATGTGGGAGGTGTGGAAGAGTCTGTGCAGCGTGCTTTGGTGTACATCATAACTGATTTTGTTTTCGTATCATGGGCCATGAGGGGTAATGGGGATTGGATGGTGCGAAAGAAGGTATTGGCTGCAACAATGTACAAAACACTTAGTCGTAATAGGGGGATATATGGAAGTAGATGGGAAAGGGTTTTTCCTGAAGGATATCGAAGTATGAATGTCAGAGGTTTGTTGGCGGAGTAAGGGAAAGAAAAAAAAAAAAAAAAAAAAGGGGGGGGGGGATGTGTTTGGATTTTCAGGGGTTGCATCGGGCTCGTCTCAGAATTTGGGAATGTATGAAGAGTTCCGTGATATGGTGTGAAATGGCAGCGTAGTTGTGGAGTGTGTTTTAAGTAAGTTTGTGGTGGTTTGTAAGGGAAAAGTTAAGATTTTTATGATATGGAAATGAGCAATATTTGTGTGCATGTGAAAAGTATACGGTCATACTCAGAATGGTATACTGATGTATGTTATGGATCAGTTAAATTTGGCATATGTTGTGATGTATTATCAGGATTGGTGGTTGTATTAAGCAACGGACATGAGGGCGTGATAAATATGTCTGTGTACCAAATGTACTGCTAATAATGAGATAATGTAATGTGTGTGATTTTTATCATACATAAAGTGTATATAGCAGTATGTAAGAGAATTTCATGTACTCAGTATGGGTTGTATATTGGTATTCGGTGAAGTTCAATGAATATTATTGACGAGTGATGGGTATATAAGGATGTGTTGATGTACAATGTGTTAAGTAGGGTTAGGATGGTGAGGCAAGAACTGCTGCCGTCTGTAGAATAAGAATATAGTCTTGTTTAAGTTAATGTTTAATAGTAATGACTATGTATATTTCATTATATAGTAGAAGAAGTTTGTTACTTAAAACTGGAAATTATATTTGAAAAATATTACTAAATATACGTGATTGTGTAAGTTCGCTTGTGGTGATGAATGTAGTGTATGGAAGTGAGGTGGGATGAATGTAGTGTATGGTAGTGAGGTGGGACGAATGTAGTGTATGGAAGTGAGGTGGGATGAATCATTTGTTATATTGTACTGTGTTTAGTTTTTCTGTGGTGAGGTGTGGAGATTATTTTCAAACCTTTATTTGTTTCGTAATTATTGAGGTGTTACGTATTATGTATTTGATATGAAGTTTAATATACAACAATAATAAGTGTGTAAAGAATTTTTGGATAATTGAGAATGTCTTCGTACATACAGTTTTATGTAAAATGTCAATACCTGTGACATTTTTTGGGTTATATTGCATATTGTGTTTATGGCTGCAATTTTGGATGTAATAAACCCACCTGTATATGAAGCTGTGGGCTGTCTTTAGTTTAGTTCTTATGTATAAGTTTAGTGCTACGGTAGGGAATGTGGAGTTTTCTTTTGTTATATATAATGGATACGTTTCATTGATTACATTGTCTACATGTATAACTATGTATTGCGTTTTTCAATAAAATATAAAAAAAAAATATAACGCTATTATAGCTTCTACGGCTTATTTATCTATCACAATTGATCTAATATGACATAATAAACAATATAAATAACAAAGAAATATGGTAAATACTCCAGAATGAATAATATATGGCATATTCCCAGAGCGCTCCATCGGGAATAATAGATTCCCATTCTCAGAGAGGGGCTTCCATTCTCTTTCTCTCATCTCCAGGGTCCTTATATTAAAGAAAACTAACATGGTTAACTATGATATACACTCGTAATGCAGTATAAGACTGAGAAAAATGTTATTTTCTCGAAAAAAAAAAAAAATCGGTGGTCCGGCTGTTTTGTGGATTATCTCGGAAGTAAGTTATTCACATATATGAGCAAGTAAATTCGTTAATAATAGCAGGAATGTAATGAAATTCACAGAGAACATAAAGGAAAGATTGTTTTACAAGCTAATGGTTTGTTTTTTGAAATATCATAATTTGTTTTTGATTTATGTGAGGGCAAAAGTCAGATATTTGGCAGAAAGTCAAAACCATACAAAATTTTATTTTTTTTAAGAATGAAGAAAGGATAAATTACAGAACGGCTAATCATTAGAAATACAGTATAGCATTGTTTTATGCGTAGATAATGCCAAAACAACTTCTCCAAGTCCCATGTAGAAGTTTCTGTTCAATATGTATGATTATTAGTAAATAATTTTTTTCTCAGTTGTTTTTTGAGCTATCTTATTGAAACTTGGTCACATTACTATTGAAAGGTGCTTCTTTACGTACAAAAAAAATGAAAGAAATCGAACGAAAAATAAAAAAGTTCATGTGTGGACATAAGGTTCCCCCCCAGACACCATTGTCAATACTTCGTCATTCCACTTAAATCGATGTTTTTTCCTCTATTCTCGTCTAGAAAACCGTTCTTAAGTATACTAGGCAGTCCCAGAAGTTCTTGACCAAATAGTTAGCCAGGTATATTCCAGGTGAGGAGGTGAAGCCACTCTGACTCCCATTTTGGGTCAATTCTGTTCTAATATATTTAGAATTAACCAATAGAACAAAGAAATTCCCAATTCAGCCATTGAAACCAACCTAAAAACTTAAAATATTTTAAGTTCATAATTTTTTCACTTATTTTAACAAATTTATCAGTAAAATACAACGGCAAAATCAACCCTAAAAGCTCCCTAGTCAATCAAGCAACCCTAACAACTCATCTCTCTGTATCCACTAACCAGGAACCTACTAGCCTTCAAGCAACCCCACCAACCCATCTCTCTGTATCCACTAACCAGGAACCTACTAACCTTCAAGCAACCCCACCAACCCATCTCTCTGTATCCACTAACCAGGAACCTACTAACCTTCAAGCAACCCCACCAGCCCATCTCTCTGTATCCACTAACCAGGAACCTACTAACCTTCAAGCAACCCCACCAGCCCATCTCTCTGTATCCACTAACCAGGAACCTACTAACCTTCAAGCAACCCCACCAGCCCATCTCTCTGTATCCACTAACCAGGAACCTACTAACCTTCAAGCAACCCCACCAACCCATCTCTCTGTATCCACTAACCAGGAACTTACTAACCTTCAAGCAACCCCACCCTCCCAACTCTCTGTATCCACTAACCAGGACCCTACTAACCTTCAAGCAACCCACACCAGCCCATCTCTCTGTATCCACTAACCAGGAACCTACTAACCTTCAAGCAACCCCACCAGCCCATCTCTCTGTATCCACTAACCAGGAACCTACTAACCTTCAAGCAACTCAACCAACCCAACTCTCTAGATCCACTAACCAGGAACCTACTAACCTTCAAGCAACTCCACCCACCCAACTCTCTAGATCCACTAACCAGGAACCTACTAACCTTCAAGCAACTCCACCAACCCAACTCTCTAGATCCACTAACCAGGAACCTACTAACCTTCAAGCAACTCCACCAACCCAACTCTCTAGATCCACTAACCAGGAACCTACTAACCTTCAAGGTAAACTTGGAAGTTAGTAAGATTCCTATGAGTCTTGACTCAAATAAAAAATATTGACGAAATTGCTGATACTAGATCACTGCTGAAAAATCTCTGCGCTTCGGAAGGTAAAATTTAAAATATAATTTTTAAAATGTAATTGTACAGTCAGAACAAACAACCGGCATTTTTGTAACTTACAAATACATGTTACGTGTGTTTTCAATCTTAACAAATCATTAACAGGTCAGAATTATAGCAAATTGTGCTTCACTCTAATTATCCAACACCCACAATGTGATTCATACACTGTGTGAGATCTAACATTTAGGGTCGTGTTAGTCTGTGTGGGAGAGGGGCTGGGTATGTTAGACTGTGTGAAGGAGGGGCTAGATATGTCAGACTGTGTGAAGGAGGTGTTGGGTATGTCAGACTGTGTGAAGGAGGGACTGAGTATGTTAGACTGTGTGAAGGAGGCGTTGGGTATGTCAGACTGTGTGAAGGAGGGGTTGGGTATGTCAGACTGTGTGAGAAAGGGGCTGGGTATGTCAGATTTTTTGGTAGAGAGGCTGGGTATGTCAGACTGTGTGAGAGAGAGGGCTGTCTATGTCAGACTGTGTGGGAGAGGGGCTGGGTATGTCAGACTGTGTGATGGAGTGGATAGGTATGTCAGACTGTGTGGGAGAGGGGCTGGGTATGTCAGACTGTGTGAGGGAGGGGCTGGGTATGTCAGACTGTGTGGGAGAGGGTCTGGGTATGTCAGTCTGTGAGAGAGAGGTTGTGTATGTCAGACTGTGTGAGAGAGGGGCTGGAGATGTCAGACTGTGTGGGAGAGGGCCTGCGTATGTCAAACTTTTTGGGAGAGGGGCTGGGTATGTCAGATTGTGTGAGAGAGGGGCTGAGTATGTCAGACTGTGTGGGAGAGGGGCTGGGTATGTCAGACTGTGTGGGAGAGGGGCTGGGTATGTCAGACTGTGTGGGAGAGAGGCTGGGTATGTTAGACTGTGTGAGAGAGGGGCTGGGTATGCCAGACTGTGTGGGAGAGGGGCTGGCTTTGTCAGACTGTGTGAGAAAGGGGCTGGGTATGTCAGATTGTGTAGGAAAGGGGCTGGGTATGTCAGACTGTGTGGGAGAGGGGCTGGGTATGTCAGACTGTGTTAGAGAGGGGCTGGGTATGTTAGACTGTGTGGGAGAGGGGCTGGGTAAGTCAGACTGTGTGAGAGAGGGGCTGGGTATGTCAGACTGTGTGGGAGAGGGGCTGGGTATGTCAGACTGTGTGAGAGAGGGGCTTAGTATGTCAGACTGTTATTACCAGTTTGTTGGGTGATGTCTTGGTAGCGGGGAGTAAATGATAACTCTTCGGAGGCTTCTTACTTTATTTGCAAAGCCGTGGTGGGTACACAGGCTTGTGTGTTTGTGCCCATGGCCCGGGAGGGCCATGCCCGCGAGGGAGAGAGGAGTAACTGTTGCCTGATTCACGGGAGTCGCACAGAAAAGTGAAAAGTGACTTTCTAGGTCTGACCTGGTCAGACCTAGAAAGGGCAGCACCTGAGTGCAAAATATGAACTAAGCTGGCAGACAGCATGGCTGTCTGTGCAGACAGTACAGGCTGTCTACATTCGCTCGGCCACCTACCTCGTGTCGTCCCATCGCGACAATACTGGTTGTAAAAAAATCTCGGTCTCTCTCTCGTAGGAACAGGGCACAGAACACAAAATAAAAAACATATATATACATACATATGGACATAGAAAAAAAACTTCCTACAGGGAGGGAAGAAAAAAAAAGTGGGGTGTGCTGAACAATGTGGTCAAAAGCAGTGAGCATTGATGGGCATCACTGCACACCTTCCTGCGTCTGGACAGATACTGCAACACAGGAGACATCGCTGCAGCTGAGCTGTGACGTAACAGGGTACAGTCTCCTCTAGAATGGTGAACCAGTCATCGTAGGAGTCACTGCAGGTTTCACTCAACTTGGGGCGCGACATGCTGGTGCCCTCGAGTGAGGCGTCGTCAAAACTCAGCAACTGGGCAGGACTTCTGGCAAGCGACTCAAGAGGACACTTCTCGACTGGTACTGTCGCTGGGGCTGTCACTGCCGGCGAGCGTGGAGTAAGTCGTAGAGTGAGTCGTGGCAGAGATGACTTGGCGAAACATCAGGGAGTCATAACATCATACATCAGACTGCAGTGAGTGAGCTAGCAGTCAAAATGACATCATCTTTGTGCAGGAGCTCACTGAAGCTGTGACAGGAGGCTGACACAGCACCTGCCGACAGGGCTTAAACTGCGGCTTGATGAGTGTCATTCTTTCAGCAGTTGGAGTTATAGCAGAGGTTAGTCTAAGCATCCCCAGACTTGTTTTTCTACATACAACTGCATTCTGAAGGTCTGGAGGTGAAGTGAAACAAATCTCAATGGAAATCGTAGCAGGTACGATTCTGCAGAACATCTATGAGCGACGAGCATAAGAGCTTTCTGTACAAGGGGCTCATATACTCAGGGCTGACTAATATCAGCTGTCAAACATGCTGGTCACACCGGGTGACAAGTAACACAGTGGTGCTACTCTGGGGTCTGGGCTCAAGACCACACTGGACACATGGAAAACTGTACATGCACCCGTGGTACATGCGGTGCAACATAGCTTAAACTAGCAAATGATGCTTTTCTGTGCACAAAATTGGCACTAAGCCATACACTAACATGTGAGAACACTGACTGAGAGGAATTAATTAACACACGACTTATATCTTCTCTCACTCTTCTCGACAATACTGAAATAATTACTGAAACACTCGATGTGACATCATGTGATGATAGGCTTGATGTCGCGAGGTGATGTCAGCAGCACTGTGACGTCAGCAGACATCTCGAGATGACGTCAGGCAGATATTGTGATGTCATGAAGAATGGCAGCAGCAGACCACAGCATATGGCCTGGGGCATCTGGCTCAGTAATTCACGTGGCTCGTAGATCCACGTGGCATCGTCCACACCCCACGCGACATCGTGATCTACGTGGCATGCTGATCCACGTAGCTTCAAGTGGCCTCAGGCACTCCGATAAACAGCTCTGGCAATGAATTCACATGGAAAACAGCAGAAATCACAGCAGAGGGAGTGAGCGCATAGTGTTGGAATGTGGTGGTAGGCAGGTGAGCTTGGGCGAAGCGAGGAACGGCCACTCCCTCCTCTCCCACCCAAAAACACAGGGAGAAGTCACAGACGCAGAAATCACCACAAAACTCACCTCTGGCTTGCTGAAATAGCTGTGCTGAGCTGAACAACAACAGCAGAACATACAAGTGATGCTGAACACGTGACTTGAGAAACAGCGTGGGACGCTGTAGCGTGGGGTCACACAATTCTCGAAGAAATTCGGTAAATTTCGGCTCGATCCTGCTTGTACCTGTGTCTGGATGCTGAAACGTGCAGACACGACATCAGGATAACTCGTTGAGAGACGGATGCTTCTTACGGAGGATGATGAAGTGAACACAACTTCATCTTATATCCTTCCTCTCTCTGGGCAAACACAACTGCTGCAACCACCGCTTCCCACCATTTATTACCAGTTTGTTGGGTGATGTCTTGGTAGCGGGAAATAATTGATAAGTCTTCGGAGGCTTCTTACTTTATTTGTAAAGTCGTGGTGGGTACACAGGCTTGTGTGTTTGTGCCCATGGCCTTGGAGGGCCATGCCCGCGAGGGAGATAGGAGTAACTGAGGCCTGATTCACGGGTGTTGCCAGAATGAGAGCGAGTGGGACCAGCGTCCCACTGACCTGGGCAGGCCTATAGAGGGCAGCACCTGAGTGCAAAATATGAACTAAGCTGGCAGACAGTATGGCTGCCTGTGCAGAAGGTACAGGCTGTCTACACTGTGTGGGAGAGGGGCTGGGTATGTTAGACTGTGTGAGTGAGGGGCTGGGTATGTCAGACTGTGTGGGAGAGGAGCTGGGTATGTCAGACTGTGTGGAAGAGGGGGTGGGAATGTCAATAAGATTCAGTCTATGCAAAAAGTGTGTAAGTACAGTTCCTTGGATCAAGAAGCTTTTCAGAGTCATCAAGGATCCCCCATAAAGGAAATGTAATCTATGTATGTAATGCAAAATATTATTATACTATTTCGAAATAACAAGTAGCGACACAGTATTTACAAGTTGTAACAGCAACGACAACATTCCATACCACGGGAGGGATAGAACCCGCGGTCAGAGAGTCTCAAAACTCCAGACCGTCATTACGATTTCGTGAGTCAAACGACAACATTATTCTAAGTTGGATGAAGGACTCACCAGAGTTTACATTCTGAAGCTGATCAGAAGAGTTCTGTAGAAGTTATGGTATTGAAACCTGTCGGGGAATCATTCATAAAAAACTGATCAAACGACACCATTGTTTGTTGACTGTTGCACGACCTTCACCAAGTAACATTATTATTATTATTATCAAGGGGAAGCGCTAAACCCGGAGGATTATACAGCGTCTGGGGGGTGGGATGTGGAAGGCATTCAGGCTTAATTCGGGGAACTGGAACACAGATCCAATTCCCTAAATCAAGAGCCCCTGATCAACATCAAGGAACCTTCCTTGAGGGTCACCAAGTAACAGTTGGTCAAGGTTGACAACTTGAAGCCAAGTTGACACATCTCTCATATTATACATAAACAACTTAAACCAAGTTAGTGGTAGACGAGAACATTGTTCTTTAAACAGCAAACTGGTCAAAATTAAAAACGTATTTAAAAAAGTTAGTAATCTGAACTGTACAGAGTTTAAACTAGACGATCATTATTTTGTCGGAAACAAACTGAAAATAAGATGCTGGTGGAAAACTCAGCAGCTTAAAGATATGGTTAACTTGGCTGTGTACAGCAGTAAACTCAGCGGCTGTAAGATATAGTTAACTTGGCTGTGTACAGCAGTAAACTCAGCGGCTGTAAGATATGGTTAACTTGGCTGTGTACAGCAGTAAACTCAGCGGCTGTAAGATATGGTTAACTTGGCTGTGTACAGCAGTAAACACAGCAGCTGTAAGATACAGTTAACTTGGCTGTGTACAGCAGTAAACACAGCAGCTGTAAGATATGGTTAACTTGGCTGTGTACAGCAGTAAACTCAGCGGCTGTAAGATACAGTTAACTTGGCTGTGTACAGCAGTAAACTCAGCGGCTGTAAGATATAGTTAACTTGGCTGTGTACAGCAGTAAACACAGCAGCTGTAAGATATGGTTAACTTGGCTGTGTACAGCAGTAAACTCAGCGGCTGTAAGATATGGTTAACTTGGCTGTGTACAGCAGTAAACTCAGCGGCTGTAAGATATGGTTAACTTGGCTGTGTACAGCAGTAAACTCAGCGGCTGTAAGATATGGTTAACTTGGCTGTGTACAGCAGTAAACTCAGCGGCTGTAAGATATGGTTAACTTGGCTGTGTACAGCAGTAAACTCAGCGGCTGTAAGATATGGTTAACTTGGCCGTGTACAGCAGTAAACTCAACGGCTGAAAGATATAGTTAACTTGGCTGTGTACAGCAGTAAACTCACCGGCTGTAAGATATGGTTAACTTGGCTATGTACAGCAGTAAACTCAGCGGCTTTAAGATATGGTTAACTTGGCTGTGTACAACAGTAAACTCAGCGGCTGTAAGATATAGTTAAATTGGCTGTGTACAGCAGTAAACTCAGCGGCTGTAAGATATAGTTAACTTGGCTTTGTACAGCAGTAAACTCAGCGGCTGTAAGATATGGTTAACTTGGCTGTGTACAGCAGTAAACTCAGCGACTGTAAGATATGGTTAACTTGGCAGTGTACAGCAGTGAACTCAGCGGCTGTAAGATATGGTTAACTTGGCTGTGTACAGCAGTAAACTCAGTGGCTGTAAGATATGGTTAACTTGGCTGTGTACAGCAGTAAACTCAGTGGCTGTAAGATATGGTTAACTTGGCTGTGTACATCAGTAAACTCAGCAGCTTAAAGATATGGTTAACTTGGCTGTGTACATCAGTAAACTCAGTGGCTGTAAGATATGGTTAACTTGGTTGTGTACAGCAGTAAACTCAGTGGCTGTAAGATATGGTTAACTTGGCTGTGTACATCAGTAAACTCAGCAGCTTAAAGATATGGTTAACTTGGCTGTGTACATCAGTAAACTCAGCAGCTTAAAGATATGGTTAACTTGACTGTGTACAGCAGTAAACTCAGCGGCTGTAAGATATAGTTAACTTGGCTGTGTACAGCAGTAAACTCAGCGGCTGTAAGATATAGTTAACTTGGCTGTGTACAGCAGTAAACTCAGCGGCTGTAAGATATGGTTAACTTGGCTGTGTACAGCAGTAAACTCAGCGGCTGTAAGATATGGTTAACTTGGCTGTGTACAGCAGTAAACTCAGTGGCTGTAAGATATGGTTAACTTGGCTGTGTACAGCAGTAAACTCAGCGGCTGTAAGATATGGTTAACTTGGCTGTGTACAGCAGTAAACTCAGCGGCTGTAAGATATGGTTAACTTGGCTGTGTACAGCAGTAAACTCAGCGGCTGTAAGATATGGTTAACTTGGCTGTGTACAGCAGTAAACTCAGTGGCTGTAAGATATGGTTAACTTGGCTGTGTACAGCAGTAAACTCAGCGGCTGAAAGATATGGTTAACTTGGCTGTGTACAGCAGTAAACTCAGCGGCTGAAAGATATGGTTAACTTGGCTGTGTACAGCAGTAAACTCAGCGGCTGAAAGATATGGTTAACTTGGCTGTGTACAGCAGTAAACTCAGCGGCTGAAAGATATGGTTAACTTGGCTGTGTACAGCAGTAAACTCAGCGGCTGTAAGATATAGTTAACTTGGCTGTGTACAGCAGTAAACTCAGCGGCTGAAAGATATAGTTAACTTGGCTGTGTACAGCAGTAAACTCAGCGGCTGTAAGATATGGTTAACTTGGCTGTGTACAACAGTAAACTCAGCGGCTGAAAGATATAGTTAACTTGGCTGTGTACAGCAGTAAACTCAGCGGCTGTAAGATATAGTTAACTTGGCTGTGTACAGCAGTAAACTCAGCGGCTGAAAGATATAGTTAACTTGGCTGTGTACAGCAGTAAACTCAGCGGCTGTAAGATATGGTTAACTTGGCTGTGTACAGCAGTAAACTCAGCGGCTGTAAGATATAGTTAACTTGGCTGTGTACAGCAGTAAACTCAGCGGCTGAAAGATATAGTTAACTTGGCTGTGTACAGCAGTAAACTCAGCGGCTGTAAGATATGGTTAACTTGGCTGTGTACAGCAGTAAACACAGCAGCTGTAAGATATAGTTAACTTGGCTGTGTACAGCAGTAAACTCAGCGGCTGTAAGATATGGTTAACTTGGCTGTGTACAGCAGTAAACTCAGCGGCTGAAAGATAGAGTTAACTTGGCTGTGTACAGCAGTAAACTCAGCGGCTGTAAGATATGTTAACTTGGCTGTGTTCAAGATAGCTGCAAGATACATCAGCGGTTATTCACTGAAACCTTTCAGAAGAGGTTGACTTAAACATATTTAACAATATTTAATTAAGATCAAATTTTTATAGTGTTTAAGAAACAAAATTGGAACATGTCTGTCTACACATCTGAGTGTCATAGTTGGCCATCAATGTTTACTCTGAAGAAGACTCAGTCCTGGATGAAGGTAATCAACAGGTCGTGTCACTTGGGTCGTAGTGCAACTTCACATGTTAATTATTAATACAATGTTGAAAGTTTAATGCTTATTTGTTGAGGCTTTCTCTTGGTTTAACGAGAAAAATAAAAGCGAAAGTTTTAAAAACGGAATAAGGATAGAAGAAAAGAAAATCTGGAAAGTACTTCAACATCCTTCGTTGGGGACAGCAAACAGAAATAGTAAAATCGTAAGGGAACAAGATATCTAGAGCAGAAACTGCAGGATTATTACCTCAAGTGGTTGTTAGGAAAGACACATATGCAACAGTTAGGTATCTTTATTTCGAAACGTTTCGCCTACACAGTAGGCTTCTTCAGTCGAGTACAGAAAGTAGGCAGGAGCAGTAGAGATTTGAAGACGATGTAATTAGATATTAGATACCTAACTGTTGCATATGTGTCTTTTCTAACAACTTGTCGGTATTTTATACCATTTCGATGTTCACCTCAAGTGGTTACTCGAATCTAACACTAACTTGTAAAATATTGCCAAAATTTGTAATTATGAAGCTAATTAAGGTAAAGGGACCCATAAGTACAGCAAGAAGTGCCATCAACCAAATAAATTAATTAAGGTAAAGGGACCCATAAGTACAGCAAGAAATGCCATCAACCAAATAAATTAATTAAGGTAAAGGGACCCATAAGTACAGCAAGAAGTGCCATCAACCAAATAAATTAATTAAGGTAAAGGGACCCATAAGTACAGCAAGAAGTGTCATCAACCAAATAAATTAATTAAGGTAAAGGGACCCATAAGTACAGCAGGAAGTGCCATCAACCAAATAAATTAATTAAGGTAAAGGGACCCATAAGTACAGCAAGAAGTGCCATCAACCAAATTAATTAATTAAGGTAAAGGGACCCATAAGTACAGCAAGAAGTGCCATCAACCAAATAAATTAATTAAGGTAAAGGAACCCATAAATACAGCAAGAAGTGCCATCAACCAAATAAATTAATTAAGGTAAAGGGACCCATAAGTACAGCAAGAAGTGCCATCAACCAAATAAATTAAATAAGGTAAAGGGACCCATAAGTACAGCAAGAAGTGCCATCAACCAAATAAATTAATTAAGGTAAAGGGACCCATAAGTACAGCAAGAAGTGTCATCAACCAAATAAATTAATTAAGGTAAAGGGACCCATAAGTACAGCAAGAAGTGCCATCAACCAAATAAATTAATTAAGGTAAAGGGACCCATAAGTACAGCAAGAAGTGCCATCAACCAAATAAATTAATCATCAGTTACACATTTTTAAATAAAATATGTTTTAGAATGGATAAGAAATATTTCATGTTTATGATATGTAGTTCCTACAACAAGACCATCACAGTGTTAGCAGCACCAGACACGTACTCTAACATCTTTATCAGTGTTAAGAAATATACGTATACACATCCAAACACACACACACACACACACACACACACACACACACACACACACACACACACACACACACACACACACACACACACACACAGAACCACACACACGCAAGCAGTGAGTGAGTAACAAGGCAGTGATAATAAAGACTTCGGGAAGCTGAAGGAACAACAACTTTAGTGATATATGCAGCGGACGAAATGTGAGGCTGAGGTAGCGGTGTTACTAATTTTCAGGGAACTGATATGTATGCTAGGAATAATATGCTACTGGTCCACTTGACGCTTGCATCAGAAATGAAACGAGATCAGATCTTGTGATGGATGCCACCGATAGAAAGGAGAGACAGATATCATGTGCACGTTGATCGTTACAGAACAGTACAGTACAGATCAGAACTAAGGAAGAAAATAAGAAACAATCGAAAACAGGAAGGAGAACCTGTAAATGTAATGTCAGGGTCAGCTCGACCTTATGAATGATCTACCAAAAGGAGAACACGAAGCTCAGACATAAACAGTTTCTCATATTCCCATTCAAAAACAATAGTGAAAGCATTCTGTAATCCCACCCAGCCCCATACAACCCCATTTCTAACCAACAGTAGTACAGAATTCATTCTCACAACCAATGTTCATTGCAGCCCCCTGCAGCCCCATCCTCCCTCACCCACATCCATTATCTACCCCATCCCAGTGCAAGGTCCACTACGACAACCATCCCAGTGCAAGGTCCACTACGACAACCATCCCAGTGCAAGGTCCACTACGACAACCATCCCAGTGCAAGGTCCACTACGACAACCATCCCAGTGCAAGGTCCACTACGACAACTATCCCAGTGCAAGATTCACTACGACAACCATCCCAGTGCAAGGTCCTCTATGACAACCATCCCAGTGCAAGGTCCACTACGACAACCATCCCAGTGCAAGGTCCACTACGACAACCATCTCAGTGCAAGGTCCACTACGACAACCATCCCAGTGCAATGTCCACTACGACAACCATCCCGGAGCAAGGTCCACTACGACAACCATCCCAGTGCAAGGTCCACTACGACAACCATCCCAGTGCAAGATCCACTACGACAACCATCCCAGTGCAAGGTCCACTACGACAACCATCCCAGTGCAAGGTCCACTACGACAACCATCCCAGTGCAAGGTCCACTACGACAACCATCCCAGTGCAAGGTCCACTACGACAACCATCCCAGTGCAAGGTCCACTACGGCAACCATCCCAGTGCATGGTCCACTACGACAACCATCCCAGTGCAAGGTCCACTACGACAACCATCCCAATGCAAGGTCCACTGCGACAACGATCCCAGTGCAAGGTCCACTACGACAACCATCCCAGTGCAAGGTCCACTACGACAACTATCCCAGTGCAAGGTCCACTACGACAACCATCCCAGTGCAAGGTCCACTGCGACAACCATCCCAGTGCAAGGTCCACTACGACAACCATCCCAGTGCAAGGTCCACTGCGACAACCATCCCAGTGCAAGGTCCACTACGACAACTATCCCAGTGCAAGGTCCACTACGACAACCATCCCAGTGCAAGGTTCACTGCGACAACCATCCCAGTGCAAGGTCCACTACGACAACTATCCCAGTGCAAGGTCCACTACGACAACCATCCCAGTGCAAGGTTCACTGCGACAACCATCCCAGTGCAAGGTCCATTACGACAACCATCCCAGTGCAAGGTCCATTACGACAACCATCCCAGTGCAAGGTCCACTACGACAACCATCCCAGTGCAAGGTCCACTACGACAACCATCCCAGTGCAAGGTCCACTACGACAACCAGCACTTATCATTGTCCTCCAACTTCAAGTTTCTCCTCTACCATCCTGGAGGTTACCTGGAGGTTATTCCGGGGATCAACGCCCCCGCGGCCCGGTCCACGACCAGGCCTCCCGTTCCTCTCCTAACATATATACAAGTACCAGGAAACAAGGGACCTGAAACAAGAGCACAATAGCAGAAATGCAAATAGGATAACAAATAAGAGTGAAAAAACAGGTAGTGGAAGCATCCTTTGACATGACAGCAACACTGGAGACCAAGTGATGGTAAGAGCAAATGAGGATATCAGAGAAAGATATCTTGTAACGAGAAAGGAGAGAAGAAACAGAAGAAGTGGAGAGGAATAAATGGTGAGACGTTAAGTGACTACATAATTAGAACACTCAGAACTGATGATGTATATCCTGGCACAAAACAGAAATTTGACAACAACAGAACGATGGTGGTTATTATAACAGAGGTAATTAGAAGAACAAAAACTCTTGCTTCTCTCGGTGAGGGTCTACAACCAATTTCGTTGAACAGCAATTAAATTTAACATGGGTATAAAATGAACACAGTACTTTTTTTAAAATTTTCACATAAAGTATAAATCTTCACAAGGCCCATGACATATAAACCACCAGAACAGATGCCTAAGCCACCAATCCCTGACAGTGAGTGTAATAATTATCCAATTACCAAAAAATATGTATATGACTTACATGTGGAACTAAACTGAAATCAGGGTTACTTTGACCGATAAAGATGAATTAACCCGCAAGGAACACAACCAGGTCTCAAAGTGATGCCCTCACATACTCCACTCATACACCACATACAACACAACCTCCACAACCTTACCATGCCCACCATTCACTAAAGGAAACCTGCCCCTTGCCCGCCCCCATGATCCCGGAGGAGTTTCGCCACAGAGAGGTTACGAAAACCCTCCGAGAAACTGGCCTCCCAACGCCCCCCATAGATTAATCTATTCCTACACATTGTTCTATAGAACCTAGCTGCTAACGCTTTTATCCTCAACTGCCCTTTAATGTCCCTCATTCCCCAAGAAACATGCAAATAATCCGCCTTAACATACATCAAAGCCCTTCCCACTTCTCGTGATACCCCACTGACATCCATCGACAAGGGCCTAAGAAACGACCAACTCCCCCCCCCAACAGCCTGATAACACCCACCATCCAGACCCTCACCCCCCAAAGACGAGCAAAAATATGCCACAAGATAGGCGGTTTCCTCCTCCCCACAGAACAAGTATGTCGCCTCCCTCACCAACCCCATTTTATGCAACACATGCTTGGATGCTACTTCCCCCATGAGGAAACGGTATACCAACACCCTGACCCTTGCTGGTATCCTAAGCAGCCTGAACTCCCTCCATATCACCTGCCAGTTATACATGGGGTACACGGCAAACCCCTGTAAGACACCCCTTCCCCACACCACACCCACCAACGTTTTAACCCTCAAAATTTAAACCTGTCGCACTGTCAACAAGAATCTCAGCAAATCCTCACAATTCCTCAAGTCCCTGTCACTCCACCAGTTCCTAGCATCCCTCATCACCCTATCCACCCTACACCCCCCTCCCCCCACCCTAATATACCTCTGCTTAACGTATAAGGCCATCGCCCTAGGCCCCAAAGCCAACAATCCTAGCCCCCCCCCTGTTTCTCATCCATCATAACCACCTCCTTAGATAACCAGGCCCTCTCAAACCCCCCACACAAACCTCAAAACCCTCCTCTGTATTTCCTGAATGTCCTGCATCTGCAAAGGGAACACCTCTGCCACACCCCATACCTCACTATACACCAGCGAGTTAATAACCAAAGCCCTCTGCTGTAACGCCACTTCACTAACCCTCAAACCTTTAAGCTTGCCCATAACCCTACTCGTGACTAGTTCAGAGTTGATCCTCCTGCAATCCTACACCTGCGCCATATACCATATCCCACAAACCCTAAGTCTGTCACCACCTGTCCACCCCATCTCCTCCCCCAATCTCCCCCCAACCCAAGTTCCTACCTCCAACAACCTCGACTTTGCAAGATTAACCTCCATACCCGAAACATCCCCAAAACTCTTAATCACCTCACCTACCCTTCTTAAAGCCCCCCCCCACTCATTACCAGAACAGTGGTGTCATCAACATAACCTACAATTCCCCCCATGCAGCCCCCCTCTACCCCCCTCAGTTCCTCCTCCACAGCCTCAAAGAAAGGATGCTGCACACATGCAAAGAGCAATTGCGAGAGCGGGCAACCCTGCTTTAAGCCCTGTTCCATCAGCACCGGCTCTCCCAGCCTTCCATTAACCTGCACCCTCATGACTGCCCCTCATATAGAGTGCACACCCATCTCACTACCCTCCCCTCCAAAACCCAACTTCTCCAAACCGACCCATAAAAATTCCCTCTTCACACAGTCATAAGCCTGAGCCCAATCCAAACCAAGGATGCCCCCTCCCAGGCAGTTCTCTATAAAATCCCTTATCCTACTGTGCCCATTCTTCATACTTCGTCCCGGGATCCCATACTGACCTCTATGTATCACAGCCCCAATTACCTTCTTTAATCTATTACCCAATATCTTCGCAAAAATTTTATAATCCGAACACATTAATGACAACGGACGATAATCACCCAAACCCTTCCCCTCCCTTCCCTTCGGCACCAAGACAACAATCCCAGTTCTCTGCGTTCGCCCCATCCTACCACTGCTCAACATACGATTCAGAACTGCCACTAGGCACTCCCTCAGACTCTCTCAATGTGCTCTATAAAAATCATTAGATAAACCATCTATTCCTGGTGCCTTCCCTTGTCCCATTCACCACCTCCTCCACCTCTGCCTCCTTAATGCTTCCCTCCATCATTTCCCTGTCCCCATGCCCCAAACCCAGGTGATCCCCGATAACCCCAAATGAATCCAACGAACAACCCCCTCCCTCCTCTTCCATTTCTCCTGAAACCAATAATCTGCATACCTACTGATTCTGTCTGTATCAGAAAGACCCTGACCCTGCACATAACCCCCCCCTCCCCCACCACTAAATGTGCCACAGTAGTCCTCAACTGTCTGTCCTTGAATTTCCTTAGTACATACCCAGACGGCCTGTCACCTTTTAAGACGTCCTCCAAGCCTGCCCTTACTCTGAGCACATCAAACCGTTCGTTATGAATCTCCACTAAACGACTTCTAAGTTCCCCCATAACACCACTCACACCTTCCTTACCCCCCATAACAATCATTCAACTGCCCCTCTAAGTAATTCTGCAAGCCAAACCGCCAGCGTGCCCGTTCCCTGCTACGCGCCTTGAAAAATTTTGCAATCTCCACCTTTACATGCAACTCCCACCAATCTAGCAAATTTACATCCTCTACCTTAGCCTCCCAAAAACCTTTCCACCAGTCCTGAAAGGACAAACCTAGATCCTCCTCCTGTAAAAGCCGCACATTCAATTTCCAATAACTCAGAAATATGCGCGGAATACCATCTACGCTAAGGTCAGCCAACACTGCCCTGTGATCAGACAAACCCACGTCAATAGTCCTAACCCTCTCCACACCCATCCCCTGCATAACATAAATCCTATCCAACCATGCTTCATAACTCCCCTGCACATAGGTGTGTTCCACCTGATATCCCCCCCTGCCCACCACATCAACCACCCCCACATCCCATAAAGCATCCCTTAAAACACTCAACACACACCCCACACCCCTCGGTATCACATCTCCATGCCGAATCACACAATTCCAATCTCCTCCAACTATGGAAATAGCAGGTAAACCCCTGAGATAGTAGAACAAAGCTTCCCTAACAAAGTTTGCTTTTACCCTCATATTACTAATTGCAGGCATATAAACCCCCACAAAACATACCCTACTCTCCCCCCAATACCCATCCTCCCGAACAACCCTCCCCCTCCTCCCTCCTCCCACCCCATGACTCGCAATGGGCTGGTCTCCTTTACCAATACAGCCACTCCTCCCTTAAAATGCAAAGCGAAACTTACAAATATCTTATGTCCCCTCAATTGCAACTCACTTCCTGACCTATGGTTATGCTCTTGCAATAAACAAACGTCCATGTCATACCTTCTCAAAAACCACTCCAACCAGACCCTTTTGACTTCATTCTTGAGACCACTAACGTTTAAAGTCACACACCTGAATGTTCAAGGAAAGGCAGCTTACCTCTGTGCCGCTGTGGCTTGCTCACACTCCCTTTTAAGCTGCTCACACTCTCCCTACCATTCTTCTTAATCAAACCCCACACCCCTCCATGACCCACCCTACCCGATTTCCCCTGCGCACCCCCCCTGTAGTGGTTTTCCCTACCACATCTGCCCATGCCTTCTTATCTGGTCTCTGGCCAGGTGTCAATACTTCGTCCAATTCGGACGACCCCGCAGGCCGCTTCCTAGAGCTACTACCCAAACTCATATCTTCCTCAGGTACATCCTCCCGATGTACCTCAGCTACCACAACTGTTTCCTGGCCTCGCTCATCCAAGACTTCCACTTTCCCCTGCAGCCCTTCCATCTTCTGCACATCACTGGACCTTCCATCCAGGTCCTCTCCAACCAAACCGTCCTCCAAGAAATCCTGTAGCACAGACTCCAATAACACCTGCGCCGACGTTTCCCCTCCCTCCACCGCCACAGGCCTTGGTGGAACCTCACTAGCCTCCTCCAGGAGTGTGACACACGTCCCCAACAGGTCCCCGTCATTCTCCACATCCTCACTCCAGAGAGCCTTCCTCTGTCCATCCGTCCCATTCCTCGCCATTACCACCGCACTCAGCTGTCGTTCCACCTCCAAAAGGGTTGGCACACTTGGGGCAGCCCTACATACACATTGCGCCGCCATGTGCTCATACGAGTCACAAAGACGGCACGTCCTCCTTTGCCCTGCGTAATGCACATAGACTTGAGTTCTGTATCCAGTCAACAAAACATATGAAGGTATAGGCCTCCTCAACGTCATCTTGAGGGTGTAGGAACCTTCTGTGAGGCCTTCACATGGGCCATCCCTCCACACCTCCCCTCTAGCCTCATGCACAACACCGTAGTTCCTGAAGACGTCCTAAATTCCAAACTGCGTCGCCTCAAACGGTACATTTCGTACCCTAACCCATGTGAAGTATGTAGACACATCATGCATACACACCTCCACCGTCGAGTTAAGGCACATCCTTCGTTCCTGGTACTCAGCCACCATACTACTGTAGAAACTGGCCCTCGTAAACTTCACAAAGACTCTTCTCAAACCATTGAGGGCAACACCATACAGCTCCTCGTTAGGGATGCCGTAGAGATCTCTAACAATAGCTGGAAGAAGCACATTCATCGTAGCAGTGCTCAACGATCCCCGTATCAGCTCGATGCAAACAGTGTTAACCCACCTGCCGGCACGATCCGCCGTCTTGTAACTCTGAAAACTGCGCAGAAACCAGTCGATTCAGGAGCTACTGCGCAGCCTATCCACACGGCCCGAGAGCGATGAGGCCTATGCTGTAGTGTTGGTCCCGATTGGCAAGGGGCAGCCCACACTCCGGGAGTACCGAGCCATATCACTGCTGTGTGCAGACTGTGTGCAAAAATCTTAGGTAAAAGGTTTAAATGTGTTGTGGGGAGGGTGGTTTCGAAATCTCAGCTTGGGCTGCCGGGAAGATAGATGACTGAAGGACATGGGATACTGAGAAGTTTTGTGGAGTCTAAAGGAGTGGGTGGGGGGCGGCTTTGTTGGCTCTAGATTGGCAGGGAGCTTATGATAAAGTGAAAAGGAGAGCTTTGCAGGTTATACTTAGGAGACAGGGTTATGGGGAGGAAATAGTCGAGTGGGTAAATATGTTGTATAAGGGGACCAAAATGAGGATACAGATTAATGGGTGTATGGGGAGGGAGATTGCAATGGGCAGAGGACTTAGACAGGGATGCCCCATGTCCCAGATATTGTTTGCATGTTTTCAGGGCCCCTTTTATAGAATGGTTGAATGTAGCTTATGTACTCAAGGTGAGGGAGGTGAGGGGAGAGGCTGGGCCTGGCCGGGATTAATAGGTTATGTAGACGACACAACTGTTCTGGATCGTGAAGGGATGTCAATGGGAGTTTGGGATGATGATGTGCAATTGTTTGGAAATGAGAAGTCAAGGCTCATGGGGTTGGGTACTTGGGTGGGGGTGGGGTGGGAGATGTAATGTTGTTGAAGAATGGGCAGTGTCTTTAAAGATTTGTGGTATTATTTATAGGGATGACATGGTTGCCGCATGTGTGGAAAACTCGGATAGGTTGTTGGAAAGGATCGTGGGGCGTTTAGGTGTTTTGAGACCCCAGCACCTAACTCTTGTACAGCGAGTGATAGTCGTGAATGTTTTATTGTATAGTAAGGTTTGGCATGTCGCAGCTGTGTTCCCAATTACAGGGACAGCGATTGCGGGGATCATAAGACGGGTGTACAAATTTTTGTGGGGTTCAAGTTGCGATTGGTTAAGGAGAGAAGTTGTAATGTTACCTGTACGTCAGAGTGGGTTGGGGTTGATGGATCTCAGGAGGGCTAAATGTGTGTTTCTTAAATGGGAAGTTTTGCTTGTGGGTGAGAAGACGGGGCAGTTGGATAGGATACATGATAGGCTGGGTATGTGGTATAGAGGAATAGAGTTGCGGGAATGCGAAATCGTTTTGAGGGCTTTGATGTTGGTTAAGGAACTGAGAAATGTTCGAATAAGGGTCTTGTGTAGGTTGCTTGTAGGTAGGTGCGTTGTCCCAGTTGAGGGCTTGTTCCCCATGTATACGTGGAAGAGCATTTGGTATAGATTTAGTAAGATGAAGTTAAACCCTAGGGCGCGTGAGCTGATGTTTCGTTTTCTGCATGGTATCCTTCCGTCAGGAGCGATACTACGAAACAGAAGGGTTGTAGAGGGTGGGGGGTGTGGTATCTGTAGAGGGGACGAGACTGCGTTTCACGTAGTTTATTTTGGTGAAGGGTTAGAGATGGTCAGATGCTGGTTAAGTAGGGTGATACAGAGGGTGGGAGGTCGTGGGGTGTCGGCTCTGACAGCTTTAGATGAGCTAGATGAGGGTGTCGTAAGAGCTTTAGATTATATCATGGTGGATTATATATATATATATATATATATATATATATATATATATATATATATATATATATATATATATATATATATATATATATATATATATATATATATATATATATATATATATATATATATATATATATATATATATATATATATATATATATATATATATATATATATATATATATATATATATATATCGTGGGTAACGAGGGGGAGGGAGGACAGTGAGGTGCGCAGGCGGGTTCTTGCGATAACGTTTTATCGAACAATGTGTCGAAACAGGGAATTATATGGAAGGAGATGGGATCTGGTCTTCTCTGAAGGTTATAGAATGCTAACACCAGAAATTCTTATGAATTTGTGAATAATAATGTGTGTGTGTATGGTAAGGGGGTTACAGCGGGCTCGTCTCCTGGGAGGGGGGGGGCGTGAGAGTGTTGTGAATGTGGGTATGGACTGGTGCCCAGGTATTCATGGATATTTTATGCATCATCTTGAGGTTTTCATGCCACGTGTGGATGTGGAGTTCATGGGCTCCATATGATCTTCAGATGTTTCTCATGAATGTTCGTCTAAAATAGAAGGCTTTTGTTTATGTATTTTTGGACGCATATTTGGTCATATATGACACGATTCTAAAGTGATATGTTTTTTGAGTCATATCGTGTTATTTATTTTAAATTTGTATTGATGATATGTGTTAGATGTTGTAGTTTTGAAATATACTTATATACACTTATATACACTTATATATACTTATATACAGTTTTGTGTTGCGCAGATCTGCGCATCTGTTTATGTGATGTTAGAAACGTTATTTTCTGTATTTGGCCATTTTGTTATGTTTTTGTCATGTAAAAATATGATGGTTCTGTTACACTCAAGTTGATATAACAGGTCATAAACCTGGTATTGTTTTGCTGTTAAGTGAAGGTTCTTGATGTAAAGTAAAAGGACACAAGTGCAACTAATGTGACATTTTATTGTGGCAACGTTTCGCTCTCCAGGAGCTTTATCAAGCCGTTAGGTAACAGCTTGATAAAGCTCCTGGAGAGCGAAACGTTGCCACAATAAAATGTCACATTAATTGCACTTATGTCCTTTTACTTCACATATTGTGGGTAATTCTACCAACATTATGGAAGTCTCCTGATGTGAGTTGTTTCTTAATACAAAAGTTTGCTGTTAATTACTAGGAATTAATATTACAAGAAGTGTTTGATTTATATCATATACAATGATGGGATTTGTTATCACTGTGATGTTCTTAATAACTGAAGTTAAGACATGTGCAACATCTGGGTATCTTCATTGTAGACGTTTCGCCATCCAGTGGCTTTATCAATACAAATTCTAAAGCCACTGGATGGCGAAACGTCTACAATAAAGATACCCAGATGTTGCACATGTGTCTTAATTTCATCTTGTCGGCAATATATACCTGTCTTGTACAAGGTTATACCTGTCTTGTACAAGGTTATACCTGTCTTGTACAAGGTTATACCTGTCTTGTACAAGGTTATACCTGTCTTGTACAAGGTTATACCTGTCTTGTACAAGGTTATACCTGTCTTGTACAAGGTTATACCTGTCTTGTACAAGGTTATAAATGTCTTGTACAAGGTTATACCTGTCTTGTACAAGGTTATACCTGTCTTGCACAAGGTTATACCTGTCTTGTACAAGGTTATACCTGTCTTGTACAAGGTTATACCTGTCTTGTACAAGGTTATACCTGTCTTGTACAAGGTTATACCTGTCTTGTACAAGGTTATACCTGTCTTGTACAAGGTTATACCTGTCTTGTACAAGGTTATAAATGTCTTGTACAAGGTTATACCTGTCTTGTACAAGGTTATACCTGTCTTGCACAAGGTTATACCTGTCTTGTACAAGGTTATACCTGTCTTGTACAAGGTTATACCTGTCTTGTACAAGGTTATACCTGTCTTGTACAAGGTTATACCTGTCTTGTACAAGGTTATACCTGTCTTGTACAAGGTTATACCTGTCTTGTACAAGGTTATACCTGTCTTGTACAAGGTTATACCTGTCTTGTACAAGGTTATACATGTCTTGCACAAGATTATACCTGTCTTGTACAAGGTTATACCTGTCTTGTACAAGGTTATACCTGTCTTGTACAAGGTTATACATGTCTTGTACAAGGTTATACCTGTCTTGTACAAGGTTATACCTGTCTTGTACAAGGTTATACCTGTCTGGTATACAGAAATATCTAGCCAGTTTATAGACGCGGTCTTTTTGTGTCGGGTTTTTGCATACGGGTTTATTGTAACAGTAATGAGGTTTAGGTTTTGAGATCCAAGATGTTTTTTTAGGGTTTATTTATATTTGTAAAGCTGCATTGGTTTTAAAATAAAATATATGAACAAAAATTCAGGTACTGACGTCTCCCTCAGTCACGTGACCAACCTGACGTCGGCTTAGCACTCAGTGGTACCGTCAGTAGGTTGACAGCCCTTGCTCTGAGTAGGTTGACAGCCCTTGCTCTGAGTAGGTTGACAGCCCTTGCTCTGAGTAGGTTTACAACTCTTGCTCTGAGTTGGTTCACAGCCCTTGCTCTGAGTAGGTTGACAGCCCTTGCTCAGAGTAGGTTGACAGCCCTTGCTCTGAGTAGGTTGACAGCCCTTGCTCAGAGTAGGTTGACAGTCCTTGCTCTGAGTAGATTGACAGCCCTTGCTCTGAGTAGGTTGACAGCCCTTGCTCTGAGTAGATTGACAGCCCTTGCTCTGAGTAGGTTGACAGCCCTTGCTCTGAGTAGGTTGACAGCCCTTGCTCTGAGTAGGTTGACAGCCCTTGCACTGAGTAGGTTGACAGCCCTTGCTCTGAGTAGGTTGACAGCCCTTGCTCTGAGTAGGTATTTAGCCCTTGCTCTGAGTAGGTTGACAGCCCTTGCTCTGAGTAGGTTGACAGCCCTTGCTCTGAGTAGGTTGACAGCCCTTGCTCTGAGTAGGTTGACAGCCCTTGCTCTGAGTAGGTTGACAGCCCTTGCTCTGAGTAGGTTGACAGCCCTTGCTCTGAGTAGGTTGACAGCACTTGCTCTGAGTAGGTTGACAGCCCTTGCTGGAAGTAGGTTGAGAGCCCTTGCTCTGAGTAGGTTGACAGCCCTTGCTCTGAGTAGGTTGACAGCCCTTGCTCTGAGTAGGTTGACAGCCCTTGCTCTGAGTAGGTTGACAGCCCTTGCTCTGAGTAGGTTGACAGCCCTTGCTCTGAGTAGGTTGACAGCCCTTGCTCTGAGTAGGTTGACAGCCCTTGCTGGGAGTAGGTTGACAGCCCTTGCTCTGAGTAGGTTGACAGCCCTTGCTCTGAGTAGGTTCACAACTCTTGCTCTGAGTTGGTTCACAGCCCTAGCTCAGAGTAGGTTCACAGCCCTTGCTCAGAGTAGGTTCACAGCCTTTGCTCTGAGTAGGTTGACAGCCCTTGCTCTGAGTAGGTTCACAGCTCTTGCTCAGAGTAGGTTCACAGCCCTTGCTCTGAGTACGTTCACTACCCTTGCTCTGAGTACGTTCACAGCCCTTGCTCTGAGTAGGTTCACAGCCCTTGCTCAGAGTAGGTTCACAGCCCTTGCTCTGAGTAGGTTCACAGCCCTTGCTCTGAGTAGGTTGACAGCCCTTGCTCAGAGTAGGTTGACAGCCCTTGCTCAGAGAAGGTTCACTACCCTTGCTCTGAGTAGGTTCACAGCCCTTGCTCAGAGTAGGTTCACAGCCCTTGCTCAGAGTAGGTTCACTGCCCTTGCTCAGAGAAGGTTCACTACCCTTGCTCTGAGTAGGTTCACAGCCCTTGCTCAGAGTAGGTTCACAGCCCTTGCTCTGAGTAGGTTCACAGCCCTTGCTCAGAGTACGTTGACAGCCCTTGCTCTGGGTAGGTTGACAGCCCTTGATCTGAGTAGGTTGATAGCCCTTGTTCTGAGTAGGTTGACAGCCCTTGCTCTGAGTAGGTTGACAGCCCTTGCTCTGAGTAGGTTGACAGCCCTTGCTCTGAGTAGGTTGACATCCCTTGCTCTGAGTAGGTTGACAGCCCTTGCTCTGAGTAGGTTGACAGCCCTTCCTCTGAGTAGGTTGACAGCCCTTGCTCTGAGTAGGTTGACAGCCCTTGCTCTGAGTAGGTTGACTGCCCTTGCTCTGAGTAGGTTGACAGCCCTTGCTGGGAGTAGGTTGACAGCCCTTGCTCTGAGTAGGTTGACAGCCCTTTCTCTGAGGAGGTTGACAGCCCTTGCTCTGAGTAGGTTGACAGCCCTTACTCTGAGGAGGTTGACAGCCCTTGCTCTGAGTAGGTTGACAGCACTTGCTCTGAGTAGGTTCACAACTCTTGCCCTGAGTTGGTTCACAGATCTTGCTCAGAGAAGGTTCACTATCCTTGCTCTGAGTAGGTTCACAGCCATTGCTCAGAGTAGGTTCACAGCCCTTGCTCTGAGTAGGTTGACAGCCCTTGCTCTGTGTAGGTTGACAGCCCTTGCTCAGAGTAGGTTCACAGCTCTTGCTCTGAGTAGGTTCACAGCCCTTGCTCAGAGAAGGTTGACAGCCCTTGCTCTGAGTAGGTTGACAGCCCTTGCTCTGAGTAGGTTGACAGCCCTTGCTCTGAGTAGGTTGACAGCTCTTGCTCTGAGTAGGTTGACAGCCCTTGCTCTGAGTAGGTTGACAGCCCTTTCTCTGAGTAGGTTGACAGCCCTTGCTCTGAGTAGGTTGACAGGCCTTGCTCTGAGTAGGTTGACAGCCCTTGCTCTGAGTAGGTTGACAGCCCTTGCTATGAGTAGGTTGACAACCCTTGCTCTGAGTAGGTTCACAACTCTTGCTAGGAGTTGGTTCACAGCCCTTGCTCAGAGAAGGTTCCCTACCCTTGCTCTGAGTAGGTTCACAGCCCTTGCTCAGAATAGGTTCATAGCCCTTGCTCTGAGTAGGTTGACAGCCCTTGCTCTGAGTTGGTTGACAGCCCTTGCTCAGAGTAGGTTGACAGCCCTTGCTCTGAGTAGGTTCACAGCCCTTGCTCAGAGTAGGTTGACAGCCCTTGCTCTAAGTAGGTTGACAGCCCTTGCTCTGAGTAGGTTGATAGCCCTTGCTCTGAGTAGGTTGACAGCCCTTGCTCTGAGTAGGTTGACAGCCCTTGCTCTGAGTAGGTTGATAGCCCTTGCTCTGAGTAGGTTGACAGCCCTTGCTCTGAGTAGGTTGACAGCCCTTGCTCTGAGTAGGTTGACAGCCCTGGCTCAGAGGAGGTTGGCAGCCCTTGCTCTGATTAGGTTGACAGCCCTTGCTCTGAGTAGGTTGACAGCCCTTGCTCTGAGTAGGTTGACAGCCCTTGCTCTGAGTAGGTTGACAGCCCTTGCTCTGAGTAGGTTGACAGCCCTTGCTCTGAGTAGGTTGACAGCCCTTGCACTGAGTAGGATGACAGCCCTTGCTCAGAGTAGGTTCACAGCCCTTGCTCTGAGTAGGTTCACAGCCCTTGCTCAGAATAGGTTGATAGCCCTTGCTCTGAGTAGGTTGACAGCCTTTGCTCTGAGTAGGTTGACAGCCCTTGCTCTGAGTAGGTTGACAGCCCTTGCTCAGGGTAGGTTAATAGCCCTTGTTCAGAGCAGGTTGACAGCCCTTGCTCTTAGTAGGTTGACAGCCCTTGCTCAGAGTAGGTTCACAACTCTTGCTCGGAGTTGGTTCACAGCCCTTGCTCAGAGTAGGTTCACAACCCTTGCTCAGAGTAGGTTCACAGCCCTTGCTCAGAGTAGGTTACCTTCTCTTGCTCTGAGTAGGTTCACAGCCCTTGCTCTGAGTAGGTTTACAGCACTTGCTCTGAGTATGTTCACAGCACTTGCTCTGAGTAGGTTGACAGCCCTTGCTCTGAGTAGGTTCACTGCCCTTGCTCTGAGTAGGTTCACTGCCCTTGCTCCGAGTAGGTTCACAGCCCTTGCTCAGAGTCGGTTCACAGCCCTTGCTCAGAGTAAGTTCACAGCACTTGCTCTGAGTAGGTTCACAGCACTTGCTCTGAGTAGGTTCACTGCACTTGCTCTGAGTAGGTTCACAGCCCTTGCTCTGAGTAGATTCACAGCACTTGCTCTGAGTAGGTTCATAGCACTTGCTCTTAGTAGGTTCACAGCCCTTGCTCTGAGCAGATTCACAGCACTTGCTCTGAGTAGGTTCATAGCACTTGCTCTGAGTAGGTTCACAGCCCTTGCTCTGAGTAGGTTCACAGCACTTGCTCTGAGTAGGTTCACAGCACTTGCTCTGAGTTGGTTCACAGCCCTTGTTCTGAGTAGGTTCACAGCACTTGCTCTGAGTAGGTTCACTGCCCTTGCTCTGAGTAGGTTCACTGCCCTTGCTCTGAGTAGGTTCACAGCCCTTGCTCAGAGTAGGTTCACTGCCCTTACTCTGAGTAGGTTCAATGCCCTTGCTCTGAGTAGGTTCACTGCCCTTGTTCTGAGTAGGTTCACAGCCCTTGCTCAGAGTAGGTTCACAGCCTTTGCTCAGAGTAGGTTCACAACCCTTGCTCCGAGTAGGTTAACAGCCCTTGCTCAGAGTAGGTTCACAGCCCTTGCTCAGAGTAGGTTCACAGCTTTTGCTTAGATTAGGTTCACAGCCCTTGCTCAGAGTAGGTTCACAGACCTTGCTCCGAGTAGGTTCACAGCCCTTGCTCAGAGTAGGTTCACAGCCCTTGCTCAGAGTAGGTTCACAACCCTTGCTCAGAGTAGGTTCACAGCCCTTGCTCAGAGTAGGTTCACAGCCCTTTCTCAGAGTAGGTTCACAGCCCTTGCTCAGAGTAGGTTCACAGCCCTTGCTCAGAGTAGGTTACCTTCTCTTGCTCTGAGTAGGTTCACAGCCCTTGCTCTGAGTATGTTCACAGCACTTGCTCTGAGTAGGTTGACAGCCCTTGCTCTGAGTAGGTTCACTGCCCTTGCTCTGAGTAGGTTCACTGCCCTTGCTCCGAGTAGGTTCACAGCCCGTGCTCAGAGTAGGTTCACAGCCCTTGCTCAGAGTAAGTTCACAGCACTTGCTCTGAGTAGGTTCACAGCCCTTGCTCAGAGTAGGTTCACTGCACTTGCTCTGAGTAGGTTCACAGCCCTTGCTCTGAGTAGATTCACAGCACTTGCTCTGAGTAGGTTCATAGCATTGCTCTGAGTAGGTTCACAGCCCTTGCTCTGAGTAGATTCACAGCACTTGCTCTGAGTAGGTTCATAGCACTTGCTCTGAGTAGGTTCACAGCCCTTGCTCTGAGTAGGTTCACAGCACTTGCTCTGAGTAGGTTCACAGCACTTGCTCTGAGTTGGTTCACAGCCCTTGTTCTGAGTAGGTTCACAGCACTTGCTCTGAGTAGGTTCACTGCCCTTGCTCCGAGTAGGTTCACTGCCCTTGCTCTGAGTAGGTTCACAGCCCTTGCTCAGAGTAGGTTCACTGCCCTTACTCTG
>NW_027197491.1:0-60451 GCF_038502225.1 Cherax quadricarinatus
TCTAATTAATTATATATATATATATATATATATATATATATATATATATATATATATATATATATATATATATATATATATATATAAGTAGTTAAAAATGCGGCTGAGCGGTGTATCCGGTTTTTAGGCATGCGGCTGAGCGGTGTATCCGGTTTTAGGGGTGCGGCTGAGCGGTGTATCCGGTTTTAGGGGTGCGGCTGAGCGGTGTATCCGGTCTAGGGCCAGCAGCTGGAGGGCCACCTTTTCACACCTAGGTGTTACTTCCGGTTTTGACCATGACCTCGCCCTCGAGACTACCTCACCCTTGACCCCCCAACCAATACCCCCACCCACGACTCCCCCCCCCTTCGCGACCCCGCCGTCGCGCCGCGCGCCGCCCGCGCGCCCGCCCGCGCGCCGCCCGCGCGCCCGCCCGCGCGCCCCCGCCCCGCCCGCGCGCCCGCCCGCGCCCTTCGCGACCCCCCGCCCGCGCCTTCTGCTGCGCCTTCTGCAGCGTCGTCCGGATCGCCCCCGCGCCTCGAATTTTTTTTCTTATGATCTCCTTGGATCAAGGTTTTTGGATTCTCCCCTATGGGGTTTCGAAATTCTTACAAGACTCCATCTCCTCGGATCCCCCTCCCACTTTCACCCCCCAACCCCAAAAATTTCTCGACAATACAATTTTTTGGATCCCCCTATGGGGTTTTCGAAATTCTCCATCTCCTCGGATCAAATTTTTTTTGGATTCCCCCCTTAGGGGTTTTCGAAATTCTCCATCTCCTTGGATCAAGTTTTTTTGGATTCCCCCCTATGGGGTTTTCGAAATTCCTCGGATCAAGTTTTTGGAATCCCCCCTTAGGGGTTTTCGAAATTCTCCATCTCCTCGGATCAAGTTTTTGGATTCCCCCCTATGGGGTTTCGAAATTCTCCATCTCCTCGGATCAAATTTTTAAGGTTCCCCCTCCCACTTTCACCCCCATCCCAAAATTTCTCGATAATACAAGTTTTGGATTCTTCCCTATGGGGGTTTTGAATTTCTTATGATCACCTTGGATCAAGTTTTTTTGGATTACCCCTCTCCACTTTCACCCCCCCCCCACCTCAAATTTTTCTCGATAATACAAGTTTTTGGATTCCCCCCCTATGGGGTTTTCGAAATTCTCCATCTCCTCGGATCAAGTTTTTTTGGTTACCCCTCCTTTCACCCCCCATCCCCAAATTTTCTCGATAATACAAGTTTTGGATACTCCCCCCTATGGGGGTTTCTCCATCTCCTCGGATCAAGTTTTTTGGATTCCCCCCTATGGGGGTTTCGAAATTCTCCATCTCCTCGGAACCCCCTCCCACTTTCACCCCCACCCCAAAATTTCTCGAAATCAAAGTCTCCATCTCCTTGGATCAAATTTTTGGATTACCCCTCCCACTTTCACCCCCAAATTTTCTCGACAATACCAAGACTCCATCTCCTCGGATCAAATTTTTTGGATTCCCCACTCTGGGGTTCCCACCCTCCCAAACCCTCACACTCCAACCAACACCTCACAATTTTCACTCATAACCCCCAATTTTTCTCGTTTTAACCCTTTTAGTTCATTAAAGTTAATAAGGGGACACATGCATCAGAAAGTCACCACATCGTCTTACATCTCTACTTTCGTTAAATTCACTACTCACAATTTTACATATTACGAAGTTAAATACGCACTTTTACTTTGAACATCTTCAAAACACCCTTCTCATAAATCATTTGAATACTCACAAAAAATACCTTTATACATTTCCAAACAACACTGAAATACTCCAAAAACATCATTCGAACACCCCCAAATCACCTCTGAATACTCCCAGAACACCTTCATAAGTACTCTTTCACATCATTTGAACACCTTCAAAAAACACCTTTGAATACTCACATAAACATCCTTCCATTTTCAAAAACACAATTTGAGTACTCAACATTTGAACGCCTTCAAAACACCCTTGAACACCTTCAAAACACCCTTGAACACCTTCAAAAACAACATTTGAACACACTCAAAACACCTTCGAACACACTATTTGAGTACATTCCCAAATCTCATCACTGAAACACTTCCAAACTAGGCATTTTCTCACCATTTGTTATTAAGTACTCAGAAAAAAAAAAGTCCAAAAACTAACTACACAAAAACACTCTCATAATCACTGAATACTAAAACACCACTGAACATACACTCAAAACACCACCCTTGAACAAACCTTCAAAAAACACACTCAAAACACCTTTTGAACACCTTTGAACACTTCCAAAAAACACAATTTGAGTACTCCCAATTACACCACTGAATACTACTAAAACACCGCTGAATTCAATCAAAACACCCTTCAACACCTTCAAACACCCTTGAACACACTCAAAACACCCTTCAACACCTTCAAACACCCTTGAACACCTTCAAAACACTCTTGAACACCTTTGAACACCTTTGAACATTTCCAAAACACTATTTGAGTACTCCCAATTACACCACTGATTACTACTAAAACACCGCTGAATTCAATCAAAACACCCTTGAACACCTTCAAAACACCTTTGAAATATCGTTTTTTAAACTAATTTCATCACAACCCACTTATATCATCTTTTTTTCGGTATCTCTAATTCGACTACATTACCCACATCCCTCATCAATTACCAATTTATTCACATTTTTTTTCCCCTTCTTTTTACTACTAAAATTCTAATAAAATCCTCTCCATACCCATCTCCTTGTATCCACATAAATTAATATTATACTCGCATCAACTACCCAACTATTGCGATATGTTTTCAACACCCCCTCCATTCTTTTTCCAATATATCATAACTTTTCAATTCTATAATTTCTTTTTAAAATATTCACACATTACCTTTATATTCAGTAAAATCTCTCCATATTTCTAATTACAACCCTCCCCATACCCCTCTCCATCTCACCCGCATTTCTTCACATTCACTCACCCATCTCCCAACACACCTCTTCTGAACACACACACAAAAAAAAAATCACATTTCACATCCACAAATGCATCTCAAATCCACTAAAATCACTGTAACCAAGATATTCACACACACACTAACCTTACCACCTAACCTTACCTACCTAACCTAACCTTACCTAACCTAACCTAACTACCTAACCTAACCTAACCTTACCTAACCTAACCTTACCTAACCTACCCTAACCTAACCTTACCTAACCTAACCTTACCTAACCTAACCTTACCTAACCTAACCTTAACCTAACCTAACCTTACCTAACCTAACCGAACCTAACCTAACCTTACCTAACTTATCCTAACCTAACCTACCCTAACCTAACCTAGCCTAACCTAACCTAGCCTAACCTAACCTAACTTATCCTAACCTAACACAACCTAACCTTACCTAACATAACCTAACTTAACCTAACCGAACCTAACCTAACCTTACCTAACTTATCCTAACCTAACCTTACCTAACCTAACCTATCTTATCCTAATCTAACCTTGCCTAACCTAACCTAACCTTAACCTAACCTAACCTAACCTAACCGAACCTACCTAACCTAACCTAACCTAACCTAACCTAACCGAACCTACCCTAACCTAAACCCTTAACCTAACCTAACCTAACCCTAACCTTACCGAACCTACCCTAACCTAACCTTACCGAACCTACCCTAACCTAACCTTACCTAACATAACCTTAGCCTAACCTAACCTAACTTCCTACCTTAACCTAACCTAACCTAACCAAACCTACCCTAACCTAACCTAACATAACCTAGCCTAACCTATCCTAACCTTAACCTAACTTATCCTAATCCTAACCTAACCTAACCTTACCTAACATAATCTAACCTATCTTATCCTAATCCAACCTAACCTAACCTTACCTAACCTAACCTATCTTATCCTAATCTAACCTTGCCTAACCTAACCTATCTTATCCTAATCCAACCTAACCTAGCCGAACTAGTCCTAAAATATATTGGAACACCCCCAAAACACTATTTGAGTACTCCAGAATTACTTTGAACGACTCCATTTTGGATATATCCAAATTAGTTTTGAAAACTTTATCGTAAAATCGAACATTATTTTCTTGTTGGTAAAACACACTCAATGGTAGAAATATTTACTCGATTTCCGAATAGAAGCACTGTCCTCGCTCTGAGAGACTCATTGTGGGTCACCCCAACACATGGTGTAATGCGCTTCACACCCAAGGTAGAACATAACACCTGCGTCAACTCAGGACAGACAGGCGCCATGTAATGCGGTTCACACCCAAGATAGATTTAAGATAATCATCGCCTTACCGAACACCTGCGTCAACTCAGGACAGACAGGCGCCATGAAATGCGGGTAACATCCAAGGTAGAAAATCATCTCTTTCCAGACCAAATCTATCCTCTTGTTCTAAAATTTGGTGAGGTCATTGCTTTTTTAGTTCATTTTAAAATAATAAGGGGAAGATTGAGATATAACATTTGTAATCTACCTCAATACATTTTTTTTTTCATGGTAAGGTTTGATTTAAAACTTCATCATGTCTTAAAAATTTTTATTAAACATTTCTCTTTTTAATGAATGAAACATATTAATCTTGGTGTAACAACACGATCTAAACATCATAAATCCTCCTCTCTAAGTCTTGTTCTTCCAAGTCCCGTCACATCGGTACCTGTAAATTTTAATATAATTCATTAGCATATAATGTGGAGAAATTTGCACCATCACCTGTAAAAGATATAACCAACTAAAAGTTACTTATTTTTTCACTATCCCAAGCATATTCTTCTCGTTAACTTAAATATCTCCCCATTCATGACTTAAAAAAGCATGATCATGATGTAAGTATTATGGTAGACATGATTCTCGGTGTTCAGGTAGAGAAAGTCGAAAAAGGTAAGTGTTACATTTTCATGAAGAGATAAATATGAGTTATTAATTCAAATATATCTCTCTTCAAGTTATAATTACTTCCTCATAATAATTTAAATGAATTAAAGCACTGATACAAGGTAAATAATTTTGCTTACCTTTATAAGTTACTCACACATTAGGCTCAATGTTTTTAATATATTGTTTAATATCTGTGAAAAGTTCTCTCCAAA
The DNA here is from genome assembly GCF_038502225.1 of Cherax quadricarinatus. Taxonomy (NCBI): domain Eukaryota; kingdom Metazoa; phylum Arthropoda; class Malacostraca; order Decapoda; family Parastacidae; genus Cherax; species Cherax quadricarinatus. The sequence goes on from NW_027197491.1 coordinate 5,100, forward strand.
TTAATTTCCACTTCTTTGTGTTGTACCATCTATGCAAAATACACAGATTATACTGTCGATTAAATATTTGACTGACAAAGTTTTCAGGTATATTGTTTTCCAAAATATAATATACCAGATCATCACTCCACTCCGTTGCCATTTCATCAATGAATTTATGTGAATCAAGTTCATTTTCTAACCAATTTTTAACTCGCTGAAAATTCTTTTCACTCAATGTTTCACCATCTTTCCTTAAGAGTTGATTGGCAGTGTTGCAAAATTCCAACCAAGGAAGATCTTTCACCATTTCACAAATAACAATGAAATCGGCAAGTTTCCCCATATTAGATGCTTTCTATGCGGGTTCCGGACAATGTCTGGGGTGACTTACACACAACACTCTCCCATACACATAAAGAGTTGCTAAATAGTATTAAATGAAAAATTTCATTAAACTTACCTAAACTAGGATCAGCCATTTCAAAATCCATTTTCTTAATTAATTTTTTGGGCTTTGGTATAATAAAAGTTTGAGATAAATGACTACTCCATTCACATTCTCGTAACAATAAATTTTCCAATATTTCTTCGCTCCATCGTTGAGTCATTTCTCGTACCTCAGCTACAATCTCTTCTTTTGAGAGAACAGGTTCCGCATCAACTCTTTTTTGAATGGGTTCGACTCTCTTAATTGTATATAACATTTCTATAAACACCGCACTAGTATGTTTTGTCGCAACCACCTCCATATTTCTTCTTCAAGTGATTCCTTACCATTTCACTCCAAATATTTATACCAAAAATTTCAATCGTTGTCATCATCGATTATCTTTTTTTTTTTAATACAAATACTCATTACAGGGGATTTCTTCAAAGCATATATATTATCCATTTCAAATTGTGTTCCCCTTATTAACTTTAATGAACTAAAAGTGTTAACTTTCATTATTTTTCAGTAAAAAGATTTATTCAGACAATATTTTTGGCAACACTTGCTTGTGACGTCACTATCCAGCAACGCGTTAAAACAGGTTAGAACATCTTCCCTTTATTATTTTAAAATGAACTAAAAGCAATGACGTCACGATACTCATTGAACAAATTATCTTACCCCAAACACTTTTAGTTCATTTAAGTTAACAAGGGGAAAGTTCTTGCATTTTCCAAGTATGCACCATCGGTATAGTAATAACATAATACCATTGAAGTAAGTTATGATCCCCTTCCTGTATGACACTAAACTCGTGGTGATTCATTCACCTATCGTCATGGTGATGCCACGTAGTGTTTTTCATGGAACAAATTTCTCTACACATATAGTTATAAAAAAACTACTAACATGTCAACCCTCGCGGTGAAAAGAGTATAAGAAGACACGTCCATATTGAGTTACAAGAGTATTTAGATGAAGACGTGGAAGTTACATGTGAAAAATTTGTTACAGAAGCAAGTGTCTACACACCACTGAACTGATAAAGAAATGATTAATTCGATAGAAGACCTTGATCAGTCACCTTCCTTCGTTTTGGAGGGATGTGATCAATATCTCACCGATAAAGAAATGCTTATAGCAATGGAAGATTTTGAACGTGAGTTTTTAATGAGATATTAATGAGTAAAAATTCACCCACATTGTAATTTTTAGAAATTCTAATGAGAAATATTTTTTCATTTGTTGTGTAACAAACTTAATTTTTGGGATATAATACTAACATTTTATCAAAATTGCAGGTAAAGAAGCAACAAAAGATGAAGAAAAATATCTTTTGGTAATGCAAGGGAATATTACAAAAGATTTTAGTGGCAGTGATAAAATTCTTTTAGTACAACAAGCAAATTGTTGCGCTGTTAAATTGAAAAAGGGAGGTCTTGCTGATGCTTTAAGTCAGGTTTTACCACTTAGCAATCCTTATTTATTTAGATCACCTGGATGTCATAAAGCAAATCTAGCTAGTGAAGTCACTCGTGATAAATTTGGAAGCATAAAATTTGTAAATAATGGAAAAAATAACCCCATGATTGTTAATATGTTCGCACAGTATGCGATGGGGCCTCCACATAAGTATTATATGAACTGTAAAGTTGATAAGGCCTACTATAATACATGCAAATATTTAGATACAAAGAAAGGTCGTGAGATTATGTTCAAAGAGTGCATGAATGAACTTGTTAAGTGGTTATTAACAGATCCCAACGGGATTATAATGGAAAAAGTCGTGTTTCCAGAAGGAATTGGGTGTGCTTCAGCCGGAGGTGATTGGCATGCATATCTTAAAATCATTCTTGATTTTGCAAAGGAATTAAAAAAACGTCGTAGAAATATTGTTATCATTATTGTAAAATATGCCAAATAAAATATCTCTATAATACTTTTTTTGTTTTATTCACCAGCATTTTAGTTCATTTAAGTTAACAAGGGGAAAGTTCTTGATTTTGCAAAGGAATTAAAAAAAAAAAAAAAAAAAACGTCATAGAAATATTGTTATCATTATTGTAAAATATGTCAAATAAAATATCTCTATAATACTTTTTTATTCACCAGCAGTCTAAAACCTTATTAGGCAACTGAATAGAGATCATACGTCTGGCAGGAACGGTGCTGAGTATAAAAATCTCTGTTCTCTGATGGTCGTGCATTAGTACCTCTTCCAGCAGGGTGCGACTAACCAGATCAAGAAAATGGAGACAGCCAATAGGATGGAAAAATATTTTAAAATTGAAGAAGGAAAATTGTACGATGAAAAATATTGTCGTGACAACGTCTGCATTGTTTTTCATGTGAATTGTGTTGCTATAAAAGGATATGGTGCAAGTTATTATTTGGGTAAGAAATATCCTTATGCTGATGTGTATCGAAGTAGAGAACCATTATTTAATCTTAGAAGATGCAGAGTTGAAGATCGTGATACTCCTGGAAATGTTATCGAGTTTGAACCTTCACCGGATCAAAGAAAATTGAATCTTCCTTATTTAGCAGCCATAATAAGCCAATTTGGTATTGCTGGACCATTGGAGGAAAATACCATTTCTCAAAATTTAATTGAAAAATCAAGAGATGCTCATTTGGTGTATGGTTTAAAGAAAGATACTATCGCAGACAGAATAAGATATTTCAAGGAATCCATTGAGAGACTCATAAAAAGTGTGAAAGACAATAAAAATATACGCGAGGTTATCTTTCTGAAAGGTATTGGGAGGTGTGAAACTTCAAATGATTATATCTGGAATACGCACTATAAACCTATACTCGAAGATATGATAATGAAATTTAAGGAAGAAGGTATTCGATCAACCATGGTTGTCAAAGAAGAAATGAAAAACATTAACCAAGGTCAAGAATTAGAAGATGATTCGAAGTTATTGTCTTCTAGAATTGAAGGAAGTGCTTGGTATCCCTCATGAGGTAAGCAAAATTATTTACCTTGTATCAGTGCTTTAATTCATTTAAATTATTATGAGGAAGTAATTATAACTTGAAGAGAGATATATTTGAATTAATAACTCATATTTATCTCTTCATGAAAATGTAACACTTACCTTTTTCGACTTTCTCTACCTGAACACCGAGAATCATGTCTACCATAATACTTACATCATGATCATGCTTTTTTAAGTCATGAATGGGGAGATATTTAAGTTAACGAGAAGAATATGCTTGGGATAGTGAAAAAATAAGTAACTTTTAGTTGGTTATATCTTTTACAGGTGATGGTGCAAATTTCTCCACATTATATGCTAATGAATTATATTAAAATTTACAGGTACCGATGTGACGGGACTTGGAAGAACAAGACTTAGAGAGGAGGATTTATGATGTTTAGATCGTGTTGTTACACCAAGATTAATATGTTTCATTCATTAAAAAGAGAAATGTTTAATAAAAATTTTTAAGACATGATGAAGTTTTAAATCAAACCTTACCATGAAAAAAAATGTATTGAGGTAGAATACAAATGTTATATCTCAATCTTCCCCTTATTATTTTAAAATGAACTAAAAAAGCAATGACCTCACCAAATTTTAGAACAAGAGGATAGATTTGGTCTGGAAAGAGATGATTTTCTACCTTGGATGTTACCCGCATTTCATGGCGCCTGTCTGTCCTGAGTTGACGCAGGTGTTCGGTAAGGCGATGATTATCTTAAATCTATCTTGGGTGTGAACCGCATTACATGGCGCCTGTCTGTCCTGAGTTGACGCAGGTGTTATGTTCTACCTTGGGTGTGAAGCGCATTACACCATGTGTTGGGGTGACCCACAATGAGTCTCTCAGAGCGAGGACAGTGCTTCTATTCGGAAATCGAGTAAATATTTCTACCATTGAGTGTGTTTTACCAACAAGAAAATAATGTTCGATTTTACGATAAAGTTTTCAAAACTAATTTGGATATATCCAAAATGGAGTCGTTCAAAGTAATTCTGGAGTACTCAAATAGTGTTTTGGGGGTGTTCCAATATATTTTAGGATAGGTTCGGCTAGGTTAGGTTGGATTAGGATAAGATAGGTTAGGTTAGGTTAGGTAATGGTTAGGCAAGGTTAGATTAGGATAAGATAGGTTAGGTTAGGTAAGGTTAGGTTAGGTTGGATTAGGATAAGATAGGTTAGATTATGTTAGGTAAGGTTAGGTTAGGTTAGGTTAGGATAAGTTAGGTAAGGTTAGGATAGGTTAAGTTAGGTTAGGGTAGGTTTGGTTAGGTTAGGTTAGGTTAGGTAAAGTTAGGTTAGGTTAGGCTAGGTTATGTTAGGTAAGGTTAGGTTAGGGTAGGTTCGGTAAGGTTAGGTTAGGGTAGGTTCGGTAAGGTTAGGATAGGTTAGGTTAGGTTAAGTTAGGTTAGGGTAGGTTCGGTAAGGTTAGGTTAGGTTAAATTAGGTTAGGATAGGTTCGGTTAGGTTAGGTTAGGTTAGGTTAAGTTAGGTTAGGTTAGGCTAGGTTAGGTTAGGGTAGGTTAGGTTAGGGTAGGTTAGGTTAGGATAAGTTAGGTAAGGTTAGGTTAGGTTCGGTTAGGTTAAGTTAGGTTATGTTAGGTAAGGTTAGGTTGTGTTAGGTTAGGATAAGTTAGGTTAGGTTAGGCTAGGTTAGGTTAGGTAAGGTTAGGTTAGGGTAGGTTAGGTAAGGTTAGGTTAGGTAAGGTTAGGTTAGGCTAGGTAAGGTTAGGTTAGGTTATGTTAGGTTAAGTTAGGTTAGGGTAGGTTAGGTTAGGTAAGGTTAGGTTAGGTAAGGTGTGTGTGTGTGTGTGAATATCTTGGTTACAGTGATTTTAGTGGATTTGAGATGCATTTGTGGATGTGAAATGTGATTTTTTTTTTGTGTGTGTGTTCAGAAGAGGTGTGTTGGGAGATGGGTGAGTTGATGTGAAGAAATGCGGGTGAGATGGAGAGGGGTATGGGGAGGGTTGTAATTAGAAATATGGAGAGATTTTACTGAATGTAAAGGTAATGTGTGAATATTTTAAAAAGAAATTATAGAATTGAAAAGTTATGATATATTGGAAAAAGAATGGAGGGGGTGTTGAAAACATATCGCAATAGTTGGGTAGTTGATGCGAGTATAATATTAATTTATGTGGATACAAGGAGATGGGTATGGAGAGGATTTTATTAGAATTTTAGTAGTAAAAAGAAGGGGAAAAAAAATGTGAATAAATTGGTAATTGATGAGGGATGTGGGTAATGTAGTCGAATTAGAGATACCGAAAAAAGATGATATAAGTGGGTTGTGATGAAATTAGTTTAAAAAAACGATATTTCAAAGGTGTTTTGAAGGTGTTCAAGGGTGTTTTGAAGGTGTTCAAGGGTGTTTTGAAGGTGTTCAAAGGTGTTTTTGAGGTTATTCAAAGGTGTTTTGAAGGTGTTCAAGGGCGTTTATGAGAGTATTCAAAGGTGTTTTGAGTGTGTTCAAGAGTGTTTTGAAGGTGTTCAAGGGTGTTTATGTGAGTATTCAAAGGTGTTTTTTGAAGGTGTTGAAGGGTGTTTTGATTGAATTCAGCGGTGTTTTAGTAGTATTCAGTGGTGTAATTGGGAGTACTCAAATAGTGTTTTGGAAATGTTCAAAGGTGTTTTTGAAGGTGTTCAAGAGTGTTTTGAAGGTGTTCAAGGGTGTTTTGATTGAATTCAGCGGTGTTTTAGTAGTAATCAGTGGTGTAATTGGGAGTACTCAAATAGTGTTTTGGAAATGTTCAAAGGTGTTCAAAGGTGTTTTGAAGGTGTTGAAGGGTGTTTTGAGTGTATTCAGTGGTGTTTTAGTATTCAGTGGTGTATTTGGGAGTACTCAAATGGTGTTTTTGGAAGTGTTTCAGTGTTGTTTGGAAATGTTCAAAGGTGTTCAAAGGTGTTTTGAGTGTGTTCAAATGTTGTTTTTTTTGAAGGTGATCAAGGGTGTTCAAGGGTGTTTTGAAGGCGTTCAAAGGTGTTTTGAAGTTATTCAAAGGTGTTTTGAAGGTGTTCAAGGGTGTTTATGTGAGTATTCAAATGATTTATGAGAGTGTTTTTGGTGATGTTCAAAGGTGTTTGAAGGTGTTGAAGGGTGTTTTGATTGAATTCAGCGGTGTTTTAGTAGTAATCAGTGGTGTAATTGGGAGTACTCAAATAGTGTTTTGGAAATGTTCAAAGGTGTTCAAAGGTGATTTGAGTGTGTTCAAATGTTGTTTTTTTGAAGGTGTTCAAGGGTGTTTTGAAGGTGTACAAATGATTATGAGAGTATTCAAAGGTGTTTTTTGAAGGTGTACAAATGATTATGAGAGTACTTATGAAGGTGTTCTGGGAGTATTCAGAGGTGATTTGGGGGTGTTCGAATGATGTTTTTGGAGTATTTCAGTATTGTTTGGAAAATGTATAAAGGTATTTTTTGTGAGTATTCAAATGATTTATGAGTGTTTTGAAGATGTTCAAAGTAAAAGTGCGTATTTAACTTCGTAATATGTAAAATTGTGAGTAGTGAATTTAACGAAAGTGGATGTGGTGACTTTCTGATGCATGTGTCCCCTTATTAACTTTAATGAACTAAAAGGGTTAAAACGAGAAAGGTGACTTTCTGATGCATGTGTCCCATTATTAACTTTAATGAACTAAAAGGGTTAAAACGAGAAAAATTGGGGGTTATGAGTGAAAATTGTGAGGTGTTGGTTGGAGTGTGAGGGTTCGGGAGGGTGGGGAGGAGGTTACTTCGTGGGGGAGTGACCTGAGATGAAATAGTTAAAAAATGTCTAGACTTGTGTTGTAAAGAAATTGTTGGATTGTTGTGGGTATTAACGAAACAAAAATGTGACTTTCTGATGATGAAAATGTTTTCCCTATGATGTAGGTACTATATCCCCTTATTAACTTTAATGAACTAAAGGGTCGTCATGATTCAGCCTGTGTGTGTGGGGGTCATCGCGTGACGTCACTGACCGTCGAGTAAACACATTAATGAGAGGAATACTGACGTCACACTTGTTTAGACCTGTAGTAAGAGAGAGCACCATGTCCCATAGGAGGAGTTCATTTGAATGCTTACCCCCAGAGGGGGGAATCCAAAAACCTTGATCCAAGGAGATGGAGTCTTGGTATTATCGAGAAATTTTGGGGTGGGAGTGAAAGTGAGAGGGGTAATCCAAAAATTTGATCCAAGGAGATGGAGACTTTGATTTCGAGAAAAACTTGATCCGAGGAGATCATAAGAATTTCGAAACCCCCATAGGGGGGAATCCAAAACTTGTATTATCGAGAAAAATTTGAGGTGGGGGGGTGGGTGAAAGTGGGAGGGGTAATCCAAAAATTTGATCTGAGGAGATGGAGACTTTCGAAACCCCCATAGGGGGGAATCCAAAAACTTGGTAATATTGAGAAATTTTGGGATGGGGGTGAAAGTGAGAGGGGGAACCTTAAAAACTTGATCCGAGGAGATGGAGAGCACAAGAAAATGAAATTCAAAAAAAATTCGAAAAAAATCGGAAAAAAATTCGAGGCGCGGGGGCGATCCGGACGACGCTGCAGAAGGCGCAGCAGAAGGCGCGGGCGGGGGTCGCGAAGGGCGCGGGCGGGCGCGCGGGCGGGCGCGCGGCGCGACGGCGGGGGTCGCGAAGGGGTGTCGCGAAGGGGGGGGGGTCGTGGGCGGGGGTATTGGTTGGGGGGTCAAGGGTGAGGTAGTCTCGAGGGCGAGGTCATGGTCAAAACCGGAAGTAACACCTAGGTGTGAAAAGGTGACCCTCCAGCTGCTGGTCCTAGACCGGATACACCGCCCAGCCGCACCCCCTAAACCGGATACACCGCCCAGCCGCACCCCCTAAAACCGGATACACCGCCCAGCCGCATGCCTAAAAACCGGATACACCCCCCAGCCGCTTTTTTCACTACTATATATATATATATATATATATATATATATATATATATATATATATATATATATATATATATATATATATATATATATTGTATATAATGTATGGATAGGGTCTTCAGAGAAGTCACAATTAGGAGGTTAAGGAAGGATGTGAACTTAGCAAGTTAGGAATAAATTGAATACACTACAGTAATGTGTGATAAATCTAAATACGGTGGTATCTATCTATGGGGATGACAGACATTGGTAAGTTATTCTCATCGTCATAAGTACTCGTAGGTGTGACCAGGGTAACCATGTTATAAACATAAGCCAGCAGCACAGTAACTTACTAAATACTTCTCTTTTATGATATCTTCGATATCCAGTTGATCACTGAAAATATAAAGAAAAATAAGTTACATGTCTGAGATATTTCCTGGACAGAACAATAATAAAGTTTTCTTTTTCACTGCACTTGTTCTCTTGTTGTTTCACTAGTCTTATAGTAAATATATTTTATTCATGTGCTTGTCAGTTGAAATAATAAACTGACACACTGTACAGTCATACCCTGGGACAGTGGCGTCCCACAGGGGAATCATCAACCCCCAGGGGGGTGAAAGGCGCCTCAACAGGAAGGTATGAATGCTCCCTGGGATGCAGTAATATTTTATACTCTTCATATTAATTTTATGTGAGGTAGGCCTCTTCACTCTCGTGAACATAAAAACTAAGATAAGTAATTCACATATTTCGTTAACCTCATCCAAATGGAAAATTTATTTTTAGTACATATTGGAATATATATTTTTTTTCTTATTAGTAGTATTTGTTTGGTTCTACAAATCTATAATAAAATGTTAATTCAATATATTTTGGATGCTAATTCAATCCTCTTTTTTTTTTTTTTGCCATGAAAAATGTTACAAGATGGGGATGCATGGACTGGGATAAATTTGGTTTGGGGCGCAGAAGCTTTAGAATCACTGACTTCAAATACATGGGGAAGATGCAAATTAAATAAATTCATTTTTATTTTTTGGTACGTAGAAGCGTACTTAAAAAAACAATTTCTCCTTTGGTTGTAACTGCTTTATGTCAAAAATTTTAATTATCAAGTTAATTTCATGCAATAAACAGCTATATATTATTTTATTTTATCATTGGCACTGACATGAAATAATAACAAGTAATCAATAGTATGGTATCAGAGGTCTGAGGAAGGTACACTAGTGTGTGTGTGTGTGTGTGTGTGTGTGTGTGTGTGTGTGTGTGTGGGTGTGTGTGTACTCACCTAGTTGTACTCACCTAGTTGAGGTTGCGGGGGTCGAGTCCGAGCTCCTGGCCCCGCCTCTTCACTGATCGCTACTAGGTCACTCTCCCTGAGCCGTGAGCTTTATCATACCTCTGCTTAAAGCTATGTATGGATCCTGCCTCCACTACATCGCTTCCCAAACTATTCTACTTACTGACTACTATGTGACTGAAGAAATACTTCCTAACATCCCTGTGATTCATCTGTGTCTTCAGCTTCCAACTGTGTCCCCTTGTTACTGTGTCCAATCTCTGGAACATCTTGTCTTTGTCCACCTTGTCAATTCCTCTCAGTATTTTGTATGTCGTTATCATGTCCCCCCTATCTCTCCTGTCCTCCAGTGTCGTCAGGTTGATTTCCCTTAACCTCTCCTCGTAGGACATACCTCTTAGCTCTGGAACTAGTCATGTTGCAAACCTTTGCACTTTCTCTAGTTTCTTTACGTGCTTGGCTAGGTGTGGGTTCCAAACTGGTGCCGCATACTCCAATATGGGCCTAACGTTCACGGTGTACAGGGTCCTGAACAATTAATTATAAAGATGTCGGAATGCTGTCCTGAGGTTTGCTAGGCGCCCATATGCTGCAGCAGTTATTTGGTTGATGTGCACTTCAGATGTGCCTGGTGTTATACTCACCCCAAGATCGTTTTCCTTGAGCGAGGTTTGTAGTCTCTGGCCCCCCTAGACTGTATTCCGTCTGCAGTCTTCTTTGCCCTTCCCCAATCTTCATGCCTTTGCACTTGGTGGGGTTGAACTTCAGGAGCCAATTGCTGGACGAGGTCTGCAGCCTGTCCAGATCCCTTTGTAGTTCTGCCTGGTCTTCGATCCTTTGAATTCTTCTCATCAACTTCACGTCATCTGCAAACAGGGACACCTCGGAGTCTATTCCTTCCGTCATGTCGTTCACAAATACCAGAAACAGCACTGGTCCTAGGACTGACCCCTGTGGGACCCCGCTAGTCACAGGTGCCCACCCTGACACCTCGCCACGACCATGACTCGCTGCTGTCTTCCTGACAAGTATTCACTGATCCATTATAGTGCCTTCCCTGTTATCCCTGCTTGGTCCTCCAGTTTTTGCACTAATCTCTTGTGTGGAACTGTGTCAAACGCCTTCTTGCAGTCCAAGAAAATGCAATCCACCCACCCCTCTCTCTCTCTCTCTCTCTTGTCTTACTGCTGTCACCATGTCATAGAGCTCCAGTAGGTTTGTGACACAGGATTTCCCGTCCCCGAAACCATGTTGGCTGCTGTTGTTGAGATCATTCCTTTCTAGGTGTTCCACCACCTAGATGTGGTGTGTGTGTGTATGTGTGTGTGTGTGTGTGTGTGTGTGTGTGTGTGTGTGTGTGTGTGTGTGTGTGTGTGTGTGTGTGTGTGTGTGTGTGTGTGTGTGTGTGTACTCACCTAGTTGAGGTTGCGGGGGTCGAGTCCGAGCTCCTGGCCCCGCCTCTTCACTGATCGCTACTAGGTCACTCTCCCTGAGCCGTGAGCTTTATCATACCTCTGCTTAAAGCTATGTATGGATCCTGCCTCCACTACATCGCTTCCCAAACTATTCCACTTACTGACTACTCTGTGGCTGAAGAAATACTTCCTAACATCCTTGTGATTCATCTGTGTCTTCAGCTTCCAACTGTGTCCCCTTGTTATTGTGTCCAATCTCTGGAACATCCTGTCTTTGTCCACCTTGTCAATTCCTCTCAGTATTTTGTATGTCGTTATCATGTCCCCCCTATCTCTCCTGTCCTCCAGTGTCGTCAGGTTGATTTCCCTTAACCTCTCCTCGTAGGACATACCTCTTAGCTCTGGGACTAGTCTTGTTGCAAACCTTTGCACTTTCTCTAGTTTCTTCACGTGCTTGGCTAGGTGTGGGTTCCAAACTGGTGCCGCATACTCCAATATGGGCCTAACATACACGGTGTACAGGGTCCTGAATGATTCCTTATTAAGATGTCGGAATGCTGTTCTGAGGTTTGCTAGGCGCCCATATGCTGTAGCAGTTATTTGGTTGATGTGCGCTTCAGGAGATGTGCCTGGTGTTATACTCACCCCAAGATCTTTTTCCTTGAGTGAGGTTTGTAGTCTCTGACCCCCTAGACTGTACTCCGTCTGCGGCCTTCTTTGCCCTTCCCCAATCTTCATGACTTTGCACTTGGTGGGATTGAACTCCAGGAGCCAATTGCTGGACCAGGTCTGCAGCCTGTCCAGATCCCTTTGTAGTTCTGCCTGGTCTTCGATCGAGTGAATTCTTCTCATCAACTTCACGTCATCTGCAAACAGGGACACCTCAGAGTCTATTCCTTCCGTCATGTCGTTCACAAATACCAGAAACAGCACTGGTCCTAGGACTGACTGTGTGTGTGTGTGTGTGTGTGTGTGTGTGTGTGTACCATATGGGGTTTCTGTCAACACTGCTGCTGGCAAAAGAAATCAAATTTCTGGTGAATTTTAAATTTTTACATTTGATAAAGCTATTAATTGTCATGTTTGAGTACAAGGAGTATAACACACAATTCATCTTGGAGGATGAAAGATAAATTATTATTTATGTAGGTCCAACATTCTTGGTAGGAACAATATTGTTCAATCTGTTACATCAACATTTCCAGCTGCACTGGTGGGTTGGTTTAGGAAGCCATGTATTATATACAGTGTGCACCTGATGTAGGTAAAACGTCATATTAATGAAGGTTTCCTTTTGCTGTATGTGTATATTTATCTTCTTGTTTATTGATCATTCTATGATAATTAAGGAACAGTTTAAAGGAAACCCAAAATTTTAGAGTGCAATAACAAAGCAAATAATAAATATATTACCTGTAAATGTGATCATCAGCTTCAATTTCAAGTACTATTCCTCTTTCTCTTACATGTGAATAACAGATAACCTAAAATAAAAAAAAATTATATGTTTAACTGAGAAATAAGTGGAAAACAGAAAAAGAAGAAAACTGTTATAACTATGACCATAATTTTCCGAGGGGTGGACCGGTAAGCCAGCGGGAGGCCTCGGTTAGATGACCAAAAGCTCCAACAACCGGTCGTCATCTAACCAAAACCTGCATCAGGAAACACTTGTCCTGTTTCCTGACGAACCTTACCTAACCTAACCTAGTGATAAATAATAGTTTGCTTGTAATAATTTATACCACAAGAGGAATGGGGTTTAGGATGTCTTACATAATCTCAGCAGCCAGGACAATGTCTACAGGATAATTTTGTTCCAATATTAATGGTGGTATAAATTGTTCATGACACCTAAACACGTAAGACTATCTATATATCTAGTCATTTTTGAGATGATTTGACTTTTATTTCCTAATAATCGGTAAATGTACTTCGTTAAATGTGCGCATAGAAAATAAGTTAGAAATGTATGAATTGCATTAAGATGATCAACTGAGGGAGCTCAGGGCACTTACGACAGTAAATATTAAAAAAAATCATGTACTGTAAAATAAAAATCGTTAAAATCCACACTCTTAAAATTTTTAACAATTTGTTATTATCCATTCAGATGTAAGACAATTTCTAGCAATTTATAATATAATAAGATTTGGCATCAGAAAAGAACAACTAAATTAAATAGTTTTGAAATATAAAAAGTACTTTTCAGTGTAATGGGGCTGTTTAGTCCTCTAGTAACAACCATCTTCACAACAAATTCTCATCAGGGACTATCTGCCTCTGTTCACTTGACAATACAATACAAAATAATTAAGCACGTATAAAAAATCTACACTGTGTGTAATAAAAGATAATTCACCTCAAAGACAGAAGTCCATGGTTTGCAGCCTCTGAATATGTTGGATCCCTGACGGATGATGCAGCTGTCAACTTCATCATTGCCAGTCACTCTAAGACTGATCACGCCCTGTATAAACAAGAAATATAAGTCAGTTATAAATCTCAGTAGTTGTTTTCGGGTGTGACATTTGTAAACATCATCTGGAATATATTAACAAAATTAAGCGTATTACAAAACTGTCTTCTTAAGCTATTTAGCATTCTGCTGTCACAAACCTTGACCTTAGAATGAATAAAACCAAATATGTTAATGCACATACAAGAAGAATATGATAATTTCATAGAAACAAACACGTTATCTTTATTCATTATTAGGTATCCGCAAAGTTGTACCCTTAAGAAGATGCCTGATTTTTTTTTCTCCAACTTTTCGAATTTATTTCTCTACTTTATCCAATAGGCTTAAAAAATTCAACACCTGTTTACAGTAACGAGTACCAAATTCTTGGGACAATTGTTATGTTCGCGTGCCCTTTTTTCTAAGTTGTTGGATTCATTCCCATCCTCCTATGATGGTTATCATAACTTCCAAAACCCTCGGTGGCGTAGCTCGAAATATTCAGAATAAGGTACTAAGAAATTCGACGACGTAAAATTCAGATGTGTGGGAATAGATTTGCCAACTGTATGTACAAAATAGTGTGAAGTTTTTATCCCGTTTAATAATTTTTCCATTTACCTCTTGAATGGCTTCAACATTTAATGGTTAATACATCTTAGGGCCAGGATAGTACCTATTAAGTTTCGTTTCCATGTACCTAAATTTGTGGATGTAGTAAAATAATAATACATAAAACGGAATCATTGTCAACCGTGTAGCCGTGTATAAACGTAAGTAACCATTCTTACAGTATTCATTACCTTTGTAACTTGTGAGTTCATTACCTTGTACCTAGTTGAGCCATCAAAACTTTGGGGCCCAGTCCCTGGACCCATTACGTACCTCTGCAATCTGTAAATACCTTTGTAACTTGTCATGATTGTGACTAGACCTACCTGGAGTTCATTACCTTTGTAAATTGTGAGTTCATTACCTTTGTAAATTGTGAATTCATTACCTCTGTAACTTGCTCAGCTATCAAAACTTTGGAGTCCAGTCCCTGGACCAATTATGTACCTCTGTAATCTTTTGACTACCGCCCACAGGATGGGTATGGGGTTCATAATAAACATATTAAACTTAAACTTAACTGTCATCCGTGCCATAACTGGAAAATGACTTACTGCTCGACTTCAAATTTTCACCGCTGATGTGATTTCCAGAACACAAGATTCACGCTGCCATGTGTCCTAATTTGCCATTTTTATTCAATACAGAGTGATATTCATTTTTTATTCAGTAACTAAAGAATGCTTCTTCTGATTGGCTTCGAAATATTATAGACGATGCATTCTCTAAGAATGGTGAGAACCCATGAATCTAAAATTTTACTGAAATAGTAAGAAACTTGAAATCAGATCAATTACTGAAGAAAAACTTTGCTAATCGGCTTCAACTTATACCGTTAGTGGGCTTTATTAAAACAGCTTGTCACTCACTCTGAACTGTGTAAATTTCAATTTCCCATTTTATTAAGCAGTGTTTCCCATGTAAAATACAAATAACCCGCATTTAGGAAAGGAGAAAGTAATGACTTAGAACACAAACAAATCGATGGTCCAACTCGGCTTCACTGACAAGTCAATAGTCAAGGATCGGTCTGAAAGGTCGTCATTACTTTCCCTCTTCTGCTTCAACATTCGTGAAGACATAGTCTTGACAGGGGCGTCATAATCTTGCCACGACCCGTCAGAGGCTGCCGAAGGAGTGTCTGAGGAATGGTGAGGTAGGGGCACAGCAAGGTGGCTGCTGCCGCCGTACAGAATAGAATGTAAATGAGAAAAGTAAACTTTTTATTTTTAAAGTTTAACGAGGGAAGACATTCCTATATTATTATTAGAGAGCGCCTTATTCGATCGGATTGCGTAATGTATCTTCAGCAATATTAGTGGCTCTATTTACATGTGTAGGCTGACATTTGCACAATGCTACGTAGGCCATTCTCAAATTTTATTTTATGATGATAGGTGGAGACAGGCGTCTATGATCGGCTTCAAACTTTCAGGTGTTGTTTCCTACTTAGAAGAAGGTTGATATATTTAATGGATTATGTTGATCCTATTTTGCCAATTTTAATCTAGAAATGTTGTAGTATTACCTGGAGTTTACCTGGAGAGGGTTTCGGGGTCAACGCCCCCGCGGCTCGGTCTGAGACCTGGCCTCACGGTGGATCAGGGTCTGATCAACCAGGCTTTTACTACTGGCCGCACGCAAGCTGACGTACGAACCACAGCCCGGTTGGTCAGGTACCAACTTTAGGTACCTGTCCAATGCCTTCTTAAAGACAGCCAGGGGTCTATTGGTAATCCCCCTTATGTATGCTGCGAGGCAGTTGAACAGTGTTGGGCCCCGGACACTTATTGTGTTGTCTTTCAATGTACTCGTGGCGTCCCTGCTTTTCATTGGGGGAATGTTGCATCTCCTGCCGAGTCTTTAGTTTACTTTTTTGTACTATTTTTGCCTTGATGCTGATGAGGGGCTCTTGATCCAAGGAATTGGGCTTATCTTTGCCTTGCAAAGATAGAAGTTGAATGACTCGTAATCCACAGGCGCTATATGACCCCTACGTATTTAGTGCTTTCCGCTGATTCAAATATAACAATTGAGAACGGCATCAATCTTTAGTGGTTGATGCATCGTATGAAAAAGAGATTGTTTCAGGGGTTCAAGCTGTGTAGGCAAAAATTTTGCTGGATTCTGTCCAATAACTGGAAAACGCTTCTTCTGGTCAGTTTTTAACTTTCAGTTGTGATGTGTTTTCCTCAGAGGAAACTCTTCATGTTTGGCTGAGTAAGTTATCATGTGACAATTTTATTAATCAACTTGGTTTCTGTGAAACATTTAATGAATGTCTCTTCTAATAAAAAATAAAGCAGTGTATGACTTTATTTGGTTATCCTGGGCAAAATCAGCTGATGTTCCTCTAACACCTGTGTGCTCTCCAGATCATTCTTAAACATTTGTAAGTTATGTACGTTAATCAAACATAAAACTTATTTATTTACTGTACTTACTTTCTTCAAAGGTGGTCACTCTTACTTGGAGAAAATTTTGGAATGATTTAAGCCTCAATAGGTCCTAATTAGATTTTTTGGAAACTGGAAATACTGTTTTTCATGCCATAATTTTTGAGTGTCGTATCTATTTAGCATCAACTTTTCCAAGTTGATAATTTAATAGCGCAACGTCCGAGCGACGTCAAGCTTAATGTTCTTGTATATTTTAGGATTTTTTTCTTTGAAAGATCTGAATTATATTTGAACATTATAATGTTTTAATTTACCATTATTACTGAAGAAACTTGAAATTAATTTCCTTAAGATGCCTTTGATTCACTTCAAATCTTCAACGCTAATTAATATTCAACCGCATTATCATCTTACGCCGTACTCAACACAAATCCAGTCTCGTGCACTGAGGCACAGGGGACTGGGGTTATGGAATACTTTTATCTTTATAGGATCACGCAGCGACCTAAATACACCTAATTGCTTTTAGTACATTATGTAGCAAATTAGGTATTTCAGATTATATAAATGCCTCAACTTGCTACTGAATACTGTTCACAATTACTCACACGTGCCATCTGTCTATGTTAACAGTTTTATTTATAACAATTAAAGAAACCTAATCCAATGCTGAAATAGATACAAATGCAAAATAAAAGTTTAAGACAACGTTACCCCTGAGTAACAGGCTTTCTAAAAACATATTACACAGGCGAAACATCAGTCTCAATTCAAGTTCTGTTACGCATATATAGCTACTTCAACCAGCTTGACAGAGATGTGCTATCTCTATCCATCGTAATCTATACTGAGCTTACCACATACATAATTAACTAACACAGACCACATAAAAACAATCATCTGACCAAATCATCTTAAATGAAATGTGCATAATAAAGATATTAAACTAAAGTGTGTGTGTGTGTGTGTGTGTGTGTGTGTGTGTGTGTGTGTGTGTGTGTGTGTGTGTGTGTGTGTGTGTGTGTGTGTGTGTGTGTGTGTGTGTGTGTGTGTGTGTGTGTGTGTGTGTGTGTGTGTGTGTGTGTGTGTGTGTGTGTGTGTGTGTGTGTGTGTGTGTGTGTGTGTGTGTATGTGTGTGTGTGAGTGTCAGTGTCAGTGTCAGTGTCAGTGTGTGTGTGTGTGTGTGTGTGTGTGTGTGTGTGTGTGTGTGTGTGTGTGTGTGTGTGTGTGTGTGCGCGTGTGTGTGTGTGTGTGTGTGTGTGTGTGTGTGTGTGTGTGTGTGTGTGTGTGTGTGTGTGTGTGTGTGTGTGACTCAACAATCAATATTTGCACCAATAACTCATTACAGTTGTGACCGGGTGTGGAAGTGTGAATTGCTCATTACTCTATAATTTGTTCATGATTGTAGCCATGTATAAACGTAAGTAACCATTCTTACAGAATTCATTACCTTTGTAACTTGTGAGCTCATTACCTTTGTACCTAGTTCAGCTATCAAAACTTTGGGGGCCCAGTCCCTGGACCCATTACGTACCTCTGTAATCTGTAAATACCTTTGTAACTTGTCATGATTGTGACCAGACCTACCTGGAGTTCATTACCTTTGTAAATTGTGAGTTCATTACCTTTGTAAATTGTGAGTTCATTACCTCTGTAACTTGCTCAGCTATCAAAACTTTGGAGCCCAGTCCCTGGACCAATTATGTACCTCTGTAATCTTTTGACTACCGCCCACAGGATGGGTATGGGGTGCATAATAAACATATTAAACTAAAAAAAAATAACTATCTTAAATCTCACATTAAGGTTCAGTATGGGAAGAGAGATACACTCACCTCTGGTGTTGGTGATTTGTATTCTTCAACACTGAGAGCCTTTTCATCCAGTGACAAATCATATGACCATGAAATTGCTTCTTTTACACTATCTATTAAATTCTTGCTGTGAAAATATAAAGCATTATACATGCAGCATTGACAGTCAAAAGTTGAATACCAAAGTTAGGAAAATGTACCTTAGCAAAAAGACTCCAAAGTTAATTTGTTAGATGCTTCATGCTTATTTGTTAATGTCTTCACAGAAATTAAACAGTTAATATTCTGGTCTTCTATATTATTCACAGTAGATACACAATATACAAAACACTATTACTGTGGAAATTTTTGAATTTTCCTAAATTTAGCATGTGTAAATTTGAATAATACAAATTGTGTAATAAACTGTGATGCTGATTTGACCTTTTCGAGAAATTTCGAGTGACGGGAGGAGGTAGAACAGCCACTGAGTGACCCCGCGGGGAGGACGCCATAATGAATTTAATGTGTGAACACTGGACTGAATTGTGCAATGTCATCAGGCATTCTCGAAGGTCAACTGGTGTATATCAGCCTCAATCCATGATTTAGAAATTGCTGACATGTTCCTGCTGAAGAACTGGGATAGTGTGGAAAACGAAAAAAGGGGGATGCCATTTGTAATTTGTGAACACTGGTTGTTGTGGGAAATTCTGCTATAATTCGGCGTCTTCCGAGCCAAACTGGGGGGTTTTAACCTGAATTTGTAATAGGAACCTGTGTTAATTTCCTCTGCTGAAGAATTGGGACAGGAAATTTGCAGGACCTCAAGAATTATGTGTGGATGGCAGAAGATAAGGAATAAGACCATCACTCACAGGGAAGTGCACCAATAGTTCTTGCATTTAGATCTCTAGCTGGCCATTGTAGGGTCTAGGTGTCAGGCTGGTGTTGTGGTGTGATCCATCTACAGTAATTACATGGCAAGTGGTAATACAAGTTTCTTTTGTGTACTCAGCAAGCCGAATCATATACAGTCCACAATTTTAATTTACCAGAGTAGCTGGTCTTAATATTGTATTAATTTAATGTCAGGACCAGCATTTTGTGAAAGTTATGAAGAAGCGGGCATCAAGGGAGTTAAAATTTGGCAACCTACTGTGACTTAAATTCAACTTATCTCACCCAAATTACTTGCACAAAATAATTCAGGTAATACTCTGTAAACCTCATGCTCACAAAATAATAATTCAATACTACTGCATTGTATAGTCTTTCATAACTTTTTTCGACTTGCTGTATTCTGTGGGCCAGCACTTACACTCCACCTTCTCCATAATAATAGGTTTCTTTCTAAATGATGCATAATTTTTTTTTCAGGAATCAATCTTAGGGTATAATAAGGTCCAGAATAGAAAAAAGAAGGTAAATTGAGTAATAAAGTCTGAAAATTAACCGAATTTCTTAGGTTGACAGAAGCCTCACAGTGACACTATCTCTTTCGAGAAGAAAATCTGATAGACTCATAACAAAGTTAAAATTAATAATATCATTCCAAAATTTTGATGACATTATACTACTACCAAAATTCTAGCAAAAAAAAAAAAAAAAAAATTCTGCTTTGCGATGACAAAAAAAAAAAAAAAAAAAAATCAGGAAGTTCCAGTATCGCAAGAATTTTCCCAGTATATTAGAATTATCTGAATCCTGTTTACCGATACATATATTTGTGAAAAATGGGTTAATATAATTTAAATAAATAGTTTTCGTCTTATGTGTGGCAAGAGGGCAGAAGAGAACCCACAAATCCAATGTTGCTTATTCATGGGACAGATTTTTAAGTCATAAATGTTCTTACAAGATTCAAAAGTCTGGATTCCTAGTACATCAGGTTCTAATTCACTGAAACAAAAAATGCAGAATGCTATATACAATAAATTTCAGTAAAATACATTAACTAACGAATAGGACACATGCACAATATCTAAGTATATTTTGTGGACGTTTCGCCATACAAAATAGATACCCAGGTGTTGCGCAGGTGTTTAAATCATCTTCTTGTCGGTACTGTGTACCATTCATATAATAGATTAATTGAATTAAGATATTTTATTTTTGCAGGGAAGAATTCTTATACGGTACGGTATGCTGATCAAGCTGCTTATCATTACACCTCACTGCATGGAAAAGTAACTTAAAAAATGTAAGTTACAGGCATTTTACACACAATAGAAATATATTAATACAACATTAATTATGATTAGCAATTATTTTCCAAGAAATAAAGAGACCAGTAGCAGGGAAGCAATTACTGCCACATTTCACCCATGGTTAAGCTTTATCAAGTTTTTTTTTGCCCTCACTTTACGTGGAGTCGCTTTGTACAAATTCACTATCCTGCGACATTACTTATCAGGGATTTATTATGTGGTAAAAAAAATCTTATGCTGTGTGCTTTTCGCTCGTAAGTAATCACCCAATCCCAGCACCACTTGATTTTTTTAATTATATTACTTTAAATATAACTTCAAAATGGTTTTATTAATATTCATAAAAAAAATTAACAGAAAACAGATTTTGGACATGATGAATCCAGTGAGCCGATTTCGAAGAAAATTCTAGGGTTAGTTTTCAGTTACGTCCTGTGCCCCCCCCCCCCCCCCCCCAAAATAGCGACCTGGTAGAAGGTTGGTAGACAGCAACCACCTAGGGAGGTACTACCGTCCTGACAAATGAGTGAAAAAGAAACGTGCAATTGTTTTACAGAATGGTAGCATTGCTGGTGTCTGTTTTCTGTCTCATCAGCATGCAAGACGATAGTTGCACCTTGCTATTTGTACTTACATCTAGTATATACTACACATTCAGTTGTAAATGTACATGTATGTGTACACACTCATCTGAGTTTTCTTCCACTCTCAATAGTTCTTGTTTTTATAGTGTTTCCTTTCATCTCCATGGTAAAGTGGATAAGCATTCGTCCTCCACAAGTCATGCATGTTGTAAAAGGCGACTAAAATGCTGGGAGCAAGAGGCTAACAATCCCTTCTCCTGCATAAATTACTAAAATGACGAAGGAGAAAAAACTGAAGGTTGGTTTGAATGTGCGTTCGTGTTCTATGGACGCGAAGAAAGAACTGATTATAAATATTATGAATGAAACAAGATCGATGTCCTAGCTCCAAGCGAACTGAATCTAAAGGAAGTAAAAGAATTTCATTGGGAAGATGCTAATGGGATTAGATCAGCTGTATCTCTGAAAATCAGAACTAAGGAAGAAGCAGTGTATAAAATCAAGAATTACGTGAAATTAAATAAAGGTGGGATGTGAGAAATGGGTAATAGTAAGTGTTTCTGTTCTTAGAGAAGAGAGAAAAGAGAGAGAGATTTTGGGAAATGTTAAGTGAGTGTTTTTGAACCAGGTGGGAAAATAGTGGGAGAACTGCTGTAGAGGGCGTAACATGTAAGTCTGGAGTGCCAAGGGTAAATTATAGTGAGGAACCTCTAATTGAGCTATGTATAGAAAGGGGTTTGGTAATAGCTAATACTTATTTTAAGAAAAAGAGGATAAATAAGTATACTAGTTTCGATATAGGGCGTGATGATAGCAGCATGTTGGATTATGTATTAGTAGATGAAAAGTTGACGGGTACGCTTCTGGACTGCAAATTTTTTAGAGGAGCTACAGATATATCAGATCATTATTTAGCTGTAGCTAGAGTGAGAGTAAGAGGATGGAGCACAAGGAGAAAGTCATTGGTGGGTAATAGAGAAGTGAAAGTTTATAAATTAAAGGAGATAGGGCAAGATTTGAGCGACTATTAGGAGAAAGATATGCTAGCTAGAATACAGGTAATGAGGAGCTGGTTGAGAGGAAATTGGGTAGATTTGAGAATGAAGTGTTAGAGTGCACAACAGAAGTTTGTATGTTTTTTTTTTTTTTTTTTTTTTTTATCACACCGGCCGATTCCCACCAAGGCAGGGTGGCCCGAAAAAGAAAAACTTTCACCATCATTCACTCCATCACTGTCTTGCCAGAAGGGTGCTTTACACTACAGTTTTTAAACTGCAACATTAACACCCCTCCTTCAGAGTGCAGGCACTGTACTTCCCATCTCCAGGACTCAAGTCCGGCCTGCCGGTTTCCCTGAATCCCTTCATAAATGTTACTTTGCTCACACTCCAACAGCACGTCAAGTATTAAAAACCATTTGTCTCCATTCACTCCTATCAAACACGCTCAAGCATGCCTGCTGGAAGTCCAAGCCCCTCGCACACAAAACCTCCTTTACCCCCTCCCTCCAACCCTTCCTAGGCCGACCCCTACCCCGCCTTCCTTCCACTACAGACTGATACACTCTTGAAGTCATTCTGTTTCGCTCCATTCTCTCTACATGTCCGAACCACCTCAACAACCCTTCCTCAGCCCTCTGGACAACAGTTTTGGTAATCCCGCACCTCCTCCTAACTTCCAAACTACGAATTCTCTGCATTATATTCACACCACACATTGCCCTCAGACATGACATCTCCACTGCCTCCAGCCTTCTCCTCGCTGCAACATTCATCACCCACGCTTCACACCCATATAAGAGCGTTGGTAAAACTATACTCTCATACATTCCCCTCTTTGCCTCCAAGGACAAAGTTCTTTGTCTCCACAGACTCCTAAGTGCACCACTCACTCTTTTTCCCTCATCAATTCTATGATTCACCTCATCTTTCATAGACCCATCCGCTGACACGTCCACTCCCAAATATCTGAATACGTTCACCTCCTCCATACTCTCTCCCTCCAATCTGATATTCAATCTTTCATCACCTAATCTTTTTGTTATCCTCATAACCTTACTCTTTCCTGTATTCACCTTTAATTTTCTTCTTTTGCACACCCTACCAAATTCATCCACCAATCTCTGCAACTTCTCTTCAGAATCTCCCAAGAGCACAGTGTCATCAGCAAAGAGCAGCTGTGACAACTCCCACTTTGTGTGTGATTCTTTATCTTTTAACTCCACGCCTCTTGCCAAGACCCTCGCATTTACTTCTCTTACAACCCCATCTATAAATATATTAAACAACCACGGTGACATCACACATCCTTGTCTAAGGCCTACTTTTACTGGGAAAAAATTTCCCTCTTTCCTACATACTCTAACTTGAGCCTCACTATCCTCGTAAAAACTCTTCACTGCTTTCAGTAACCTACCTCCTACACCATACACTTGCAACATCTGCCACATTGCCCCCCTATCCACCCTGTCATACGCCTTTTCCAAATCCATAAATGCCACAAAGACCTCTTTAGCCTTATCTAAATACTGTTCACTTATATGTTTCACTGTAAACACCTGGTCCACACACCCCCTACCTTTCCTAAAGCCTCCTTGTTCATCTGCTATCCTATTCTCCGTCTTACTCTTAATTCTTTCAATTATAACTCTACCATACACTTTACCAGGTACACTCAACAGACTTATCCCCCTATAATTTTTGCACTCTCTTTTATCCCCTTTGCCTTTATACAAAGGAACTATGCATGCTCTCTGCCAATCCCTAGGTACCTTACCCTCTTCCATACATTTATTAAACAATTGCACCAACCACTCCAAAACTATATCCCCACCTGCTTTTAACATTTCTATCTTTATCCCATCAATCCCGGCTGCCTTACCCCCTTTCATTTTACCTACTGCCTCACGAACTTCCCCCACACTCACAACTGGCTCTTCCTCACTCCTACAAGATGTTATTCCTCCTTGCCCTATACACGAAATCACAGCTTCCCTATCTTCATCAACATTTAACAATTCCTCAAAATATTCCTTCCATCTTCCCAATACCTCTAACTCTCCATTTAATAACTCTCCTCTCCTATTTTTAACTGACAAATCCATTTGTTCTCTAGGCTTTCTTAACTTGTTAATCTCACTCCAAAACTTTTTCTTATTTTCAACAAAGTTTGTTGATAACATCTCACCCACTCTCTCATTTGCTCTCTTTTTACATTGCTTCACCACTCTCTTAACCTCTCTCTTTTTCTCCATATACTCTTCCCTCCTTGCATCACTTCTACTTTGTAAAAACTTCTCATATGCTAACTTTTTCTCCCTTACTACTCTCTTTACATCATCATTCCACCAATCGCTCCTCTTCCCTCCTGCACCCACTTTCCTGTAACCACAAACTTCTGCTGAACACTCTAACACTACATTTTTAAACCTACCCCATACCTCTTCGACCCCATTGCCTATGCTCTCATTAGCCCATCTATCCTCCAATAGCTGTTTATATCTTACCCTAACTGCCTCCTCTTTTAGTTTATAAACCTTCACCTCTCTCTTCCCTGATGCTTCTATTCTCCTTGTATCCCATCTACCTTTTACTCTCAGTGTAGCTACAACTAGAAAGTGATCTGATATATCTGTGGCCCCTCTATAAACATGTACATCCTGAAGTCTACTCAACAGTCTTTTATCTACCAATACATAATCCAACAAACTACTGTCATTTCGCCCTACATCATATCTTGTATACTTATTTATCCTCTTTTTCTTAAAATATGTATTACCTATAACTAAACCCCTTTCTATACAAAGTTCAATCAAAGGGCTCCCGTTATCATTTACACCTGGCACCCCAAACTTACCTACCACACCCTCTCTAAAAGTTTCTCCTACTTTAGCATTCAAGTCCCCTACCACAATTACTCTCTCA
This sequence comes from Cherax quadricarinatus, assembly GCF_038502225.1. NCBI lineage: Eukaryota > Metazoa > Arthropoda > Malacostraca > Decapoda > Parastacidae > Cherax > Cherax quadricarinatus. The sequence continues at coordinate 30,091 of NW_027197491.1, forward strand.
CTTGGTTCAAAGGCTCCTATACATTCACTTAACATCTCCCAAAATCTCTCTCTCTCCTCTGCATTCCTCTCTTCTCCAGGTGCATACACGCTTATTATGACCCACTTCTCGCATCCAACCTTTACTTTAATCCACATAATTCTTGAATTTACACATTCATATTCTCTTTTCTCCTTCCATAACTGATCATTTAACATTACTGCTACCCCTTCCTTTGCTCTAACTCTCTCAGATACTCCAGATTTAATCCCATTTATTTCCCCCCACTGAAACTCTCCTACCCCCTTCAGCTTTGTTTCGCTTAGGGCCAGGACATCCAACTTCTTTTCATTCATAACATCAGCAATCATCTGTTTCTTGTCATCCGCACTACATCCACGCACATTTAAGCAACCCAGTTTTATAAAGTTTTTCTTCTTCTCTTTTTTAGTAATTGTATACAGGAGAAGGGGTTACTAGCCCATTGCTCCCGGCATTTTAGTCGCCTCATACGACACGCATGGCTTACGGAGGAAAGATTCTTTTCCACTTCCCCATGGACAATAGAAGAAATAAAAAAGAACAAGAGCTATTTAGAAAAAGGAGAAAAACCTAGATGTATGTATATATATATATGCATGTGCGTGTCTGTGAAGTGTGACCAAAGTGTTAGTAGGAGTAGCAAGATATCCCTGTTATCTTAGCGTGTTTATGAGACAGAAAAAGAAACCAGCAATCCTACCATCATGCAAAACAATTACAGGTTTTTGTTTCACAGTCATCTGGCAGGACGGTAGTACTTCCCTGGGTGGTTGCTGTCTACCAACCTACTGTATGTATAGATTAGATTTTGCCACTGAAGTGGCTAGTTTATTGTGCATCCCATATCCATCCTGTGGACGGTAGCGCAAGAGCATATGAATACACAAAAGGCCTAGTTCCTAGGCCTTTTGTGTATCCATATGCTCTTGGGTTAACAGGAATACATATGGATTTATATCTACATATCTATAGTTCAATTATCTGTTACAAGCAAATTTAGGAAATTTGCTTAGTATATCTGGTATCTTATTTTCATTAATAAGATATCTTGACATGTCACATAGGTTATTATATTGTTTATCTCTGTATTCCTCAATAAGTGGACAATTAAGCACATAGTGTTCAAGAGAGTGACCATATGCCTGATCACATAATTTACATTTAGTTTGATCATCATGTGTGTGTCTCCCAAACTGCCAGAAGTACTTGTAACCAAGCCTAAGCCTAGCCACTACAACAACAGTCAGTCTGTTCACATTGCAAGTTGCTCCATAAACATACTTATCTATGTTCATGTTATCATAGTGGGTTATAGATCTACTCAGGCTTCTAACTGCATTCCTATAACAATCATTTTCATTATTTACTTCTCTCCTAACATTATTTCTAATGCTAGACACAGATATACCAAAGTCATATTCTGCATTCTCCTTCTGGGTACTCTTGGCTAACATATCAACTTTATCATGAAGGAGTAATCCAATGTACACTAATTCCTTTGTCCCTGATTTTTGAGTATCTATACCTGGCTTCTCCAATGAGCATGTTGTTGGAGTCATTATATGAGTTAAGAGCATTTAGTGATGACATAGAATCAGTAATGATGATAGAGTGTCATAGGTTAGCTTTAGCGCCATTAGGATTGCAAACAGTTCAGTTTGCAGTGTAGACGCCCAGTTGTTAATTCTTATGCCTAGTTCAACAAGTTTATTATCGTTCTTAACTAGGGAGGTGGCAACAAAAGGAGATGTAGCCCTGCCAGAAGACTCCTGTTTAGATAACTTGTGATAACTTATTACTTCCAGCTAGGCGAGAAATTTCTTCTTGAGCAGTTGCTTTAACAAGTGATTTAATGAAGGGATTACTAGCAATGAGCTTCTTGGGAGGGGCTTGCAGGTATGTGATATTAAATGAACACATCTTCCATGGAGGGGTGAAATGCTCTTGTTGTCTACAGTGATACAGTTCATGCAGGTTATAAAACTTAATGCAATTGCACGTTTTCACAATCCATTTAGATCTGTGTGTATTTACTTTTAGACACTTAGTAAGGTTCATTGTGACAGTGTCTGGTTCATTTCTTAACATTCTAATACCGAGTATAGTGTTAATCTCAACAATCCTATCACTGATACTAGAAATACCTAGCTCCTTCCTCATATTAAGAACCTTTGTAGATTTGGGACAACCAAGAATAATTCTGAGAGCTTCATTTTGCATTAACTCCAAAGGTCGGAGAGAACTTTCTCTAGCTAATATCAACATGGGAGCAGCATAATCAATTAAGGACCTAACATAGGCTATGTACATCATTCTCATGATTCTCACATTAGCATCATAGTTGGGATTGTAGCCAGCAACAACTTTGAGAGCATTTAACCTATCTTTGCATTTCTTATTTAGTTGTGGTATAGTGGATTTGTTAAAGGGTACATCTACATCAAGATATCTGTAAGTTTAAACGTAGCTAATGCTTTCACCCTGCAAATAGATGGGTGGGGGATGTTGTTTGCTTGTTAATATCTTTGTTTTAGAGGAAGATATTATGAGGCCTAGTCGATTACAAATTGCCTGAACTTCATTAAGAATGGTATTCATCTTCTTATGCCCTGTTGTGTGGATCATGATGTCATCAGCATAGCTTACAGCTATATGTTTAGGTGAGGCAGGTAGAGCATTTAGGAGAGCATTAATCAGAATATTAAATAGCATGGGACTAAGAACTCCTCCCTGCGGTGTACCTAAAGACATTTCTTTAGGCTCACTTCTAAATCCTTGATAAAGGACAGAGGATACTCTATTTGACAGGTATCCTATTATCCAGCAGAGTAAGCTACCACCAATATTCATTTTGGCTAGTTCATGTAGTATAATGGTTCTGTTTGCGATATCAAATGCAGATTTTAGATCAAGAAATGTGGTAAAACTAGTAGAGGTGTGTGCAGTGAGAAAGGTGGAAATACAGTTCTGCACACTTTTACCTTTCATGAACCCATAGAGGTAGGGGGAAAGTTGGTGTCTGATTCTGTAGTACAGTCTTTTAAGTATCATTCTTTCAAAAGTTTTACAAAGACAACTAGTTAAGGAGATCGGTCTAAATGTATCAGGCTGTTGGGGCTTAGGGATAGGCGCAATAAGACTATTGGTCCAGGAAGTAGGAAGAACGCCCTCAATGTAACTGAGATTATACAGTGCCAACATAGGGTTATCAGGCACTTGCCTTAGAGTTCTGAGAATATCATAGGTTATACCATCCTCTCCAGGAGTAGTTGATCGACCTTTAGTTAATGCATTATCTAATTCATACTCGGTGAAGAGGCAGTCACTCTCATCAACATTTTGGTTCATAAAATTAATCAGTTTCAACATTTCTTCAGAAGCACTCTCTAAATTTGTTTTAATATGAGATAGAAGGTTTTCATCCCTGGATGTTTTGGACCACTCATTTATGATATCATTTGCTTTTTCAAGAGGGAAGGGATGAGCAACATTGCCAGTCCTTTTCCTGGTTATTTTATTTATACCTTTCCAAGCTAAACTTAAAGGGGTGGACCTATTTAATCCACTAACAAATTGTTCCCATTCCCGTTGCCTAAGTTCTTGCTTTTTATTCCTTGCATTTGTTAGTGCAGCTTGGAACGTTCTGAGCAGGTCTGGGGTTCTACATTCATGGTATAACCTAGCTGCATAGTGGTAATGAGAGAGTGGGAGAGGTTTTATAAAAAAATTGCTGATAACAAGAAAGAGCCTTGGTGGGATAAATAAGATGAGAAAGTCTAGGGCACAAGTGAATTTAACAATTAAAACAAAGAGGCTAACCACTGGAAGAGGAGTTGGAGACATTGGGAAAGTAAGGTAATGTCCAGAGGAGCTGTTGAATGTTGATTAAGGCAGAAAAGCAGTGATTTCCTGCATTGGGCAGGGAGGTAAAATACCTTTTAGAAGTCAAGAGGAGCCAGATATGAGAATGGGGGAAGTACCTGAGACAGTGGTATATGAATGAAAGGGTGGAAGGTACTTGGGGGTTAACACAGTTCCTTTGTATAACAGAAAAGTGGATAAAAAAAAGTGTAAGAATAATATGAGGATAAGACCTTTGAGTATACATGGTCAACTGTGTGGTACAGAATTATGGGTAAGACAGAGAGAAGGACTGCAGCAGAACAAGGAGGCTTTAGGAAGGGTAGGGAGTGTGTAGACCAAGTGTTTATTTACACTGAGGCATATAAGTGAACCAAACTCGGATAACGGTAACGAACTTTTCATCGCATTTATGGATTTAGAAAAGAGATGATAGGGTGGATAGGGAAGGAATGTGATAGCTATTACACAGTAATCAATAGGTGGTAGGTTACTTAAAGAAGTAAAAATCATTTATGTGGATAACAAGGTTAAAGTTCGAGTAAGTAGGAGAGAAGTAAATTATTTTCCAGTAAAAGTAGGCCTTTGACAGGGATGTGTGATATATCCATAGCTGCTTAACATATTTATTGATGGGGTTGTAAAAGAAGTGAACGCTAGTGTGTTGGGGAGAGGTGTGAGATAGAAAGATGGTGAATTTAGTACGGAGTGGGAATGTCACAGTTACTTTTTGCCGATGACACGGTTCTTTTGGAAGATTCTGAAGAGAAGTTGCTAAGGTTAACAAACGAATTTGGGAGGTTATATGAAAGAATATAATTAAAAGCGAGATTTTCAAAAAATATATAGGCAATGAGATATCCAACAGGCTTGCTTGTGAGTGTTAGATAGGAGTGAGTGAAGGCAAGTGATTTGTATGATTTGAAGTGGTGTTGGAATGTGAAGGTAACATTTATGAAGGGATTCAGGGAAACCGGTTAATCAGATTTGAGTCTTTGGAGGTGAGAAGTGCAGTGCCTCTACTCAGAAGGAGGGGTGGAGATGTTGCAGTTTGGAGTGTCGTCTGAACTGTAATGGTCAGCGATTGATTGAATGGGTGACAGAGAAAGTGTTTTCTTCTTTATCGGGTCACGTTACCTCAGTGGGAGACAGCCGGAGTGTTAAAAAGAAACTGGTTAAAATTTATTTTTAACATCTCTTAAACATTTTGACATTCTTAAAAAAAGAGAGATTTGGACATGGTAAATTCGTAGAGCCTATCCTGTATGAAATCCTATGGTTGCTTGTCCATTTAAGTGTCTGGGTACCTGGCCAGACCAGGTTGAGTTGCTCAAACACAAAGTCGGGGTTAAGGGTGGAGGGAGAGTGGAAATAGTAGAGAGATCTATATAGATTCATAACGTGAACTTCAGTCCCGACAAAGACAGTTTGGTTGGTGGGGAAAGAAGGGATTGTAAAACATATGTGGAATATGATTTCCATTTTATTCCATTTTTTTTTGTTTACCGATTGCATTTATATATTTGTCCATTCGTTACAGTAACCATTCTTACAGTATTCATTACCTTTGTAACTTGTGAGTTCATTACCTTTGTAACTTGTGAGTTCATTACCTTGTACCTAGTTCAGCCATCAAAACTTTGGAGCCCGGTCCCTGGACCCATTGTGTACCTCTGTAATCTGTAAATACCTTTGTAACTTGTCATGATTGTGACTAGACCTACCTGGAGTTCATTACCTTTGTAAATTGTGAGTTCATTACCTTTGTAAATTGTGAATTCATTACCTCTGTAACTTGCTCAGCTATCAAAACTTTGAGGCCCAGTCCCTGGACCAATTATGTACCTCTGTAATCTTTTGACTACCGCCCACAGGATGGGTATGGGGTGCATAATAAACATATTAAACTAACTAACGTTACCTATCTGGTATGCTCATAATTTTTTAGTAAACATAAAAAAAGAAATGTTGATTTTTCCCCGATTTTGATTTTACAGGGTTTTTAAAGTTATTTTAAATAAAATTTATATGACCATTTGGTGAATGTGTGGAACCTCATTTATTTCGTAAATGTTAGTCAACAAATGCGGAATTTGCAGAATTTCATAACGAATCCGTATCTTTTACAATCCATACAGGGTTAGCTTTATGTTAATTCATGCTCTTTATCAAGCTCTGTCTTGGGTATAACGTCGAAATAAATGGTTTTCCTGCTACTAGTATCCACTTGAGGGCTTATGTAACTGTTTACCTGATTATTGGCCAATTTGCCACACCCCTAAAATGAATGTTGACATCAGGGCTGGTGATGGGAACAATGCGTACATGACCCACAAATGGTGGATGAGGAAGTAAATGTTTTAGTATTATTCGAGCACTTCCTGTTATCTGTAACACAAAATTCAAGAAAATTATTTCTCAACCAAGTTTTGTTGTACAGAAAATAAATATCTGAAGGATAATCAAAAGAATCATTCTCATCCCTACCCAATCATTTACCTATTTAATGAGATGGACAGTTTCAGGAGAGGGATATGATGAAAGGTTCAAGACTGTAAATATGGCACAGTGTTCGAAATTCAACAAGGCCTTTGATAATTTCATACAAGAACTAGATTGATAAAAAGAGTAGAAGCAGATGGCTAACTGGTGGTATAGTTGACAGATAAACAACCGAGAATTTGCATGAATGGGAAGAAATAAGAATTGTGACCGATGACAAGTGGCATTCCACAATGATCATGGCTATATAGGGGAATACTGGTAATGGTGCCGATAGCACAAAAATAGGCTGAAAAATTGTGAAGACACCAGGAAGCTGCAGGATAGGGTAATATTGTTGTCATAAAATTGACAAATGCAGTTAATTGTGGACAACTGTGAGGCTTTAATACAAAAAAAGAGAGTTACTAGATCATTTATGAACTGAGTAATATAAAGCCTAATCCAATGAAATTTAAAAAAAGAATACTTGGAAGTTATAGCAAGTAGGAATTTGTTACCAGGGCAGAAAGGCATAAGCGCCTACAATACGTGAAGCTTATAGGCTTCTTGGTTTCATGTCATTAAATATTCTACAAGTAATAGAAATCTCAAGGTTAAATTACGACTCTACAATATATATTGTTGGCAAGGCATAATTTAATTTGCTACATACAATACTTTGGGCTTAAATAAATTAGATTCACTTATAATTAATAATCTACTGTACAACTATGATATAATTAATATTCTACTGTACAGCTATGACATAATTCTTAGTGTTAAGTAGTCTGTAAGCCAATAATGTTAAGTCGGCCCATAATGCATGAGCATAATAGAGGTTCTCTTTGCATTGCAACCCATTATTGTAAATACAAAATCTCAATGTACTATTTGCAAAAACAAATAAATAAATAAATAAATAAATAGATAAATAAAATTTTACAGAAGACATAAGTACACTGGGAAACAGTGAAGGACAAAATTTATTCCTACTGTTTACGATTATTTTCTTTTATGTTCATGATTTTTTTTTTCAGATTTTTTCCTCCAACTTCAAATTTTGGAACCTTGTGCAAAGTTATTACATTGGATAGTGCAGGGAAAGAGGGTAGCAAGAGATTGAGGTAGAAAGGACTGAGGGGAGTGCTAGAGGCATCATCATCAGAGTTTGTGTAGTAAATCAATTGCTGTCAAAAAGTCAATGAGAGAGTCTAGGTTAAAGGAGGGTCCATCAGCAAGAAGGGAAGGTAAAGAAAGGTCAGCAGACTGGAGATGACGTTGGGGGTAAATTCCGTGGGCTCGTTGATAAAGTGAGCATTCCAACAGAATGTGGCTAACAGAAACTGGAACCTGACAATTCTCACAGAGAGGAACAGGGTGCCTCTCCATGATTATTATCATTATTATTATTATTATTATTATTATTATTATTATTATTATCATTATTATTATTATTATTATTATAATCAAACAAAGCGCTAAACCACAAGGGTCTTACAGTGCTGCGGGGAAGCAAATAGTGCGGAGGTTATAAACAGCTAGGTGGAGAGGGGATCTGAGCTGAGGGAAGAAATGGGTTGGAAGGGACGCTAAGGGTTGTGTGTCAAAGCTCATATAATAAAGCAGTTGCCATCAAAAGTCAAAAAGGGATTGGGAGTCAAAGGAAGGGTCGTCTGCAAGTAGAGAAGATAAAGTAAGAGTGGAGGGCAGCGGCGTCATTGGAGGTAAATTCTGCTCGCTGCTAAACCGGGCAATCGACAAGAAAGTGAAGAACCGAAATAGGGACCTGACAAACCTCACAGAGAGGAATCGGGCATCTATCCATGAGATACCCATAGGTAAGGCGTGTATGACCAATGCGGAGCCGGGAGAACGGCAACGGTGGTATGAAGATGGCCACAGACCTAAAAGTGATTTAATAGAGCGCAGTTTGTTATGGCATATGCCCGACCAACGTTGTTGCCAACGTCTGCAGAGACAGGCCGAGATGACTGGAAAATAGTCCCTGAACAGAATACCTCTATAAGAAACCGGAAGAACATGCACCACTGACCGCACAGCAGTATCTGCTTGCTCATTACCCTGCACACCAACGTGTCCAGGGACCCAGCAGATAACGATATCTTTATTTTTGCTAGCCGCATGGCACAACCATTGTTGGATATGAAGGACTAATGGATGAGGGGAATCAAATTGTTTAATAGCTTGTAAAGCACTGAGGGAATCCGAAATGATCACAAACGTCGAAGAAGTGCTATGAGGATGGCATACAACTCAGCAGTAAAAATACTAGCTGAGTCTAACAAGTGGCCTTGGACAACTTCATCAGGGAATACTGCCGCGAACCCAACACCATCAGATGATTTAGAACCATCTGTATTAACATCAGTGGCATGAGCATGTCACTGGAAGTGCTCGAGAAAAAGAGAGCGAGTAGCAGGCATAGGTAAGAAACCTTCGACGCATGATAGTGGGGGAGAAAAGACATGAACCGTCGGAACTTCCCAAAGGGGAAGGGAAAAAGCAGACGCTGAATGAACATACGAGGAGGGTAACTGGAGAGAAGACCGGAGTGAATGAAGATGAAGAGAAAACGGTTGGGGTAGGCAGGGGCATCGAACAAATAGTGGATTCCTACTAATGTCTGAGACTAACCTATACATAGAAGGAACGCGAATATCATGAGGGCGGACAAAATAACGAAGACAATGAACATCACGACGATCAGCTATGTAAGGAACATTTGGCTCTGCATAGAGGCTTTCAACAACAGGGGATGAACGGAAGGCACCAAGGCATAAATGAAGACCTTGATGATGAATGGGATCTAACTTAGAAAGAGTTGCAGGAGAGACCACAGAAGAGAATTGATCATAATCCAGCTTGGGCAAGACTAGAGTGGAATGCAAATGAAGGAGAGTATGGCGATCTGCTTCCCATGAACGATGCACGAAAACTTTAAGGAGATTCAGCCGACCGTGGCAAGTTGCCTTTAAAGAAGAAATGTGAGGTCTCCATGTCAACCGGCCATCAAAGAGCAGGCCAAGGAACTTGACAGTATCACATTCCGGAATACGTGAACCATGTAAGTGCAATGGAGTATCTGGGATAAGCAGACGTCTAGTGAAGGTAATGAAACGGGTTTTTGTACTACAAAATTTAAAGCCATGAGAAGTGGTCCAATGGAAAACTCGGTCAATCACATCCTGAAGGGAGGCTGCTACTAGGCGACAGTCTGAGCCTGAGTAAGCTCTAGCGAAGTCATCCACATAAAGTGACGACCAAATATGCGAAGGAAGAACGGAAGGTAGGCCATTTATAGCTAAGAGAAAAAGGGTAGTGCTAAGGACACAACCTTGTGGGACTCCCTCATCTTGTACAAAGTCTGAGGAAAGCGAGGTGCCAACACGGATACGAAAATGTTTGTTGGATAAGAAATCAGCAAGAAAGTTTGGTAGATTACTGTGGAGGCCTAAGGAGTGGGCTTGGGCTAGAATGTTATACCTCCAAGTTGTGTCATATGCCTTCTCTAGATCAAAAAAGACCAGCTAGGACAGAGTATTTGTTAGCAAAGACATTTTGAATATATGTATCTAAGTGGAGCAAGGGGTCTAAAGTAGAGAAACCCTTGCGAAAGCCATATTGGTGAGGGGAAAGACTATTGTGAGTCTCAAAAACCACATCAGATGCCTATTTACCAATCATTCCATCACCTTGCAGATTATACTGGTGAAGGCAATGGTACGATAGTGGGAGGTATCAAGCCCCAAGTTGCCCGGTTTGCAAATGGCAGTACAATAGCAGATTTCCATTGTTGAGGGAGAACCCCTCGCTCCCAAATAAGATTGAAAATGCATAAAAGAACTGGAAGGGACGTAGAATGGAGATGTTGTAGCATACCGATATGGATATCAAGTCTTGTTGCCGATGGCTGGCAAACGGAAAGCGTGGACTCTGATTCTAGGAGAGTAAAAGGTATGTTATATGGCTCCATTCCATCAGTGGAGAAATCTAAGCCTTGGCAGGCTTAGTCACAAGAAATGAGGGATAAAGGTGAAGCCCTTGAGAGATACGGACAAGATAGTTCCCGATTTCCGTGGCAACTTCTAAAGGTTCTGCAACATTAACTCCAGCAACCCACAGAAAGGGAGCTGGGTCCAGAGTGTACTTGCCAAACAACTTCTGCACCTTTTTCCAAATCACATACATAGGGAAAGACGAGGTAATAGTAAACATGTAGTCTCGCCAACAAGTGCATTTAGCATCATGTATGATGCAGCAAGCCCTTGCCCTCTTAAAATCCAACAGACGCTCTGAGGTACGATTATATCAGTAACAGCTGCATGTTTCAAACACACTGCATGAGTGCATGCAGGAGACCACCAAGGTATGCATGTCTGAGAGTGCCTACCTAAGGTTTGGGGGATAGAACGTGCTGCCGCAGTTAAAACTAAGGTCGACAATTGGTGTGCCAGTTCATCAATAGAGGACGAAAGGGGGTCCTCACAACAGGTGGTAAGATGAAAGTATAAGTCCCAATCTGCTCGTACAAATTGAAAATGAGGGCTATGAAGCAGTCGGGCATATGTAGTAGAAGTAAGAGGAATAGCAAAGTGATCACTGTCATGTAAATCTGGAACAGACAAGGCAAAATCAAGTGCAACTGATGAGGAACAGATAGAAAGATCAATGCAGGAGAGAGATTGAGTGCAAGAGTCAAAATGGGTAGGAGTACCCATATTTAAAACATGAAGAGAATGAGAAGCGAGCAGTCTCCAACTGATCACCACGAGAGTCACAGTGGGCCCCTTTCCCCAACAAGATGGCGGTGGTAGAGAAGAAATTAAAAACGTGATATGTGAGATACAGAATGCATGGGAGGGAGAAAGATATAGAGAGCAAACTGTATACCACTTGTGTAAATAAATACGAGCTGCAGTATAATGCAGCAGAGAGTGAACAAAAACTTGTTGATATGGTACATCAAATCGCACAAGAAGTGCACTTTCATTAAATGATTCATCAGGGAAAGGATTAAAAGAATGTAACAATACATAGCCTGAGATGGGGCGAATGATAGCAAAATAAATTTTGGGCTCTTGTAACCCAACACTTACTAGAGACAACTGGGAGAGCAACACTTGGAGTTCTCCTCGATTGCCCCAGAGGCCACGAATATTCCATTGTAAAAAAGACATAATGTACAGAAATAAAAATGGCAACAATAAGACACAATAAAACCTATGGGCTTTTAGGATCAGTAAAGTCAATGTGTGGGGGTAATGGTAGGTATGTAAGCAAGGAGGAATCAGAATGTTGCAAAGGAAAAGATTGTTGCGAAGGGGTAGAAGGAGGCATGTCGGTGTCCATCGAGGGTGTCGTCTCCGCAATATTGCTGGAGATAGCGTCTAACATCTCAGCAGTTAAGGAAGCTGACGATACCATGATGTCAGAGACAGGAGAGGTAGAGCAAGTAGAGGTCGGAGTAACTATGGAGGCAACCAAAGAGGTCTGAGGGGGGCGAGGAATATGAACCTGGAGAAATGCATTGGCGTTACACTGCAGGAGAGTCCTGCAGTGTAACAGGAGAGGAAGGAGGTTGGAAGAGGAGAAGAGGGGACTACACAGGGGGGGTGAACCTCCACTTTCGTGTGAGAGTCGGAAAGGGGGTATGAACTAGACCCTGAGGTAGAATATAGATTCAACTTTAAAGGTGATAGACACAAAGAAAGTGTAGGTCTGCAAGGTCTTGTAGACTGAGAAGAGAGCGAGTGAGATGAAGACATAGAAAGAGGAAGAGGCACAGAGGTAGGAGTTTCAGAGGATAAAACTGCAAAAGAATTAGAAACAGGGGTGACCCCAGAAGACACAGTCAGAGAGGGATTGGGAGGTGGGAGGAAAATTGAAGCTGGAGGTCTCCAGGCTACTCGAGCATAAGGGACTCGAGGAAGTTTTCACTGAAGGCAGGGCTGAGAGACAGCAATAGCGTAAGGCCCTCAGGCTCCTTAAGATACTGGATCTCTCGTTCATTACAAAAGACTGGACAATGGCATGAAAAAGAAGGCTGAGATTCATTGCAATTGAGACTAGAGGGGGGAAAGACTACAAGACATATTGGAATGATCTGCTGCACCACAGATCGGGCATTCCACCACAGATCTGCAGTATTTAGAGGGGTGTCCAATACACCAGCAAATTACAACACTGTTGGGGAGTGGGGACTACTTTACAGACCTCTAGGCAATGGCCTGCAATACAGACATAGACTGGAAGGTCACGGCAGTTGAAGGTTAAGTGGGCGATGTTACTAGAAAATTGCCTCCACCCAAAAGTGGGCAGGACATATGTATCTACCTTAAGAACAGGAAGGTTCTGAAGGGCTAATTGCTCTAAAATATCATCACCGCAAGACAAAAAATCACTTTGTACAATGGTACACAGTAAGGCTACATCACCACTGCAAGAACTGAGAGTAGCGTGTTTATGAACGGTGACTGGTATGTTATCTACGGAAGTGATATGGGAGAGAGCATGAGCTTGTTCTGAATTCTATACTGTTACGACATGCACACCACTTCGAAGAGCGTGGAAGGATAGATTTTGGCCAACTTGCTGTAAAAGAGCTTTACCAATTCCACGATCAGAAAGATGATCAGTTTGAGATGTTTGTAAGAAAAAGAATTTAGTCCATTGCGTACTTGTAAACCAGGTAGGCAAAGGTAGTGAGTGTTGTGTAGATCATTTCTGAGCAGACATCGAAGAACTGTCGTCAGTATGTTGTCTTGAACATTTCGGAGTAATGCCATGGGCAGTCTGACCTGAGGGAGGTGGGAGATCCAAAAACCATCGTACCATATTTGGGGAAGCCAGACGCATAGTTAAGGGCATGCAAAAAGCAGCAGCATGAGCAGAAATGGGTGGCACCTCAGCACCTGGAGCAAGTGACAGAGCATCACCAGCAGAAGGTACAGGGGTATGAAAAGAGTCGTGAGAATGGTCCAATAACCAAGCTGAGTCAGAACAGGCTGTGGGATCAGAAAGGGGCCTGGGAGGAGGAAGAGCTTCACTGAACGAAGACTCCACAATAAAGATAATATTTCTGTGTTATCTTCTTTCTTTTTATTTTAAGAAAAAAAAAGAGGGACAGCAGAGGGACAGTCACTAGGAGGCATGGAAGGGCAGGAAGCTCATCCCCTCATCCGAGAGGGACTCGAGCAGTGATGATGCAGCATGGAACCCGTGCCACACCTTACCCTTCAGGCCAGTAAACCAGCACTCCGGGATAGCAGCCTCACATCTATCAGCCACCTCAGAAGACAAAAGAAAGGGAAGTCAGAAACTTGCCACAAAGCATACCTCCTTCGGCTGCCACCTCCCAGAATCGACAGGCAGCTTTGGGAGATACACCCATTATCTGAAGGGTACAGTGCCCACTTCACAGAAATCTGGGAAGGGAGCAGGGCACCTTCAGACAATTCAGATTCCACGGCAAACCAAACCACCCCCGAGGGACCCTACAGAGTGGGATGAACTCCAGCACACTTCCCCCTACCTAGAAACCATAATGCCAGTGGGGAGGACCCCAGAGACTACAAACAGGACAGGGAAAGGGGAGGGTTGGGAGAGGGGAAAAAAGAGGGAAAAAAGGGGGCTTGGGAGGATGGGATAGGGAGGGGAGGATTGGGGGTACTTAGACTCAGTCTAAGGAAGGAGACCAAAGGATTTGATTCCTGAGACCAAGAGCTTCTTTGCCACATCAAGGAGCCCCCTTGAAGAGGCCTTTCCATGAGATACCCGTGAGTAAGACGAGTGTGGCTGATGCGAAGATGGGAGAGAGTAGTCTCCCAACCTCGACACTGATGACAAGATGGCCAGAAACCTATACACGGTTTAATAGAATGTAGTTTGTTATGGAGCAGATCAGACCAGTGTTGTCGCCAACGAGTGCAAAGGTGGATAGCAATTACAACAGAATAGTCTGTGAATGGAACACCTCTATATGAAACTGGGAGGTCATGTACTGCTGACTGCACAGCAGTGTCCGCCTGTTCACTGCCCAGTACATCAACATGACCAGGGATCCAACAAAAAATATCTCTGTGCTTGCTAGAGATATGGCATAACCAAAGTTGGATATGTAGAACTAGGGGGATGAGATGTATCAAATTTTCATATAGCCTGTAAAGCACTAAGGGAGTCTGAAATGACCAGAAATGGTGACACAGGCATAGATGCAATATGGATAAGTGCTTCGAGAATGGCCTATAATTCAGCCATAAAAATGCTAGCTGAGAATAATAAATGCCCTTACACGATGCTGTCCAGAAACACTGCCGCAAATCCGATGCCATCAGAAGACTTGGAACCATCAGTGTACATTGCAATGGCATGAGAATGAGATTGGAAGTGGTTAAGAAAAAGAGTGCAAGAAGCCACCGTAGGCAGTTGAGCTTTCGCACATGGCAGTGGGAAAGAGCAGGCATGAACTGTTGGAGCTTCCCAAGGGGGTACCGAAAAGTGAGATGTTACATGAACATAGAAAGGTGATAACTGAAGAGAAGACGAGCAATTGTAGACAAAGAGAAAAGGAATGGAGTAAACAGGGGTGATGAACAAATAAAGATTGTCTACTAACATCAGTGACTATCTTATATATGGAAGGGTTGCAGAGGTTATGAGAGTGAACATAACAGCAAAGGCAGTGAGCATCACAGCGATTGGACAAGGATGGAATATTCACCTCTGCATAGAGGCTCTCAACCAATGAAGAGCGAAAAGCACTGAGGCATAAACGTAATCCCTGGTGATGGATGAGATTAAGGTTAGAGAGTGTTGCAGAAGAGGCTGCTGAATATATCTGGTTGCCATAATCGAGCTTGGATAAAATTAGGGCTGAATGTAGTCGGAGGTTCTACAATCAGCCCCCCATGAAACATGAATGAAGGTTTTAAGGAGGTTCAGCTGGCTATGACAGGTTGCCTTCAGAGAGGTAATGTGTGGTGTCTAGAATAACCAATGGTCAAACAGGAGGCCGAGAAACCTGACCATATCACGTTCAGGAATACATGAGCCATATAGGTACAATGGGTGATCAGAGACGACAGAATGTCTAGTGAAAGTAATTTGGTGAGTTTTAGTACTAGAAAATTTAAACCCGTGAGTGGTGGCCCAATTGGAAACACGGTTGACCGCATGCTGGAGAGAAACTGCAATGAGGTGACAGTCAACGCCTGCACAAGCTATAGCAAAGTCATCAACATAGAGCAATGACCAAATATTGGATGGAAGAATAGAGGCCAGATCATTAATAGCCAGGAGAAAAAGTGTGGAGCTCAGAACACACCCCTGGGGGACACCTTCAGCTTAGAAAAAGTACCTGAACAGGGAAATGTCTTTCAGTTAAGAAGTTCTTAAGAAAAAATGGTAGATAGCCTCGGAGGCCCCAGGAGTGGGCCTGGGCCAAGATATTATACCTCCAAGTTGTGTCATATGCCTCCTCAAGGTCAAAAGAGATAGCGATAACTGAATGGTTCTTGGCAAAGGCATTATGGACATATATATCTAAGAGTAGTAAGGGGTCAATGGTAGAACGGCCCTTGCAAAAGTCATATTGACTAGTGGAGAGACTGTTGTGTCTCTAAATACCACATCAAACTTCTATTTACCAGACGTTCCATCACCTTGCAAACTGCACTGGTAAAAGCAATGGGACGATAGTGGGAGGCATCATGTCCCATAGTACCCGGTTTGCAGAAAGGGAGAACAATGGCAGATTTCCACAGCTGGGAAGAACTCCTTGTGACCAAATAAGATTAAAGAGTCGTAAGAGGACTGAAAGGGCTGACTGATGTAAATGCTGTAGCATCCGAACATGAATGCTGTCAGGCCCAGCTGCCGATGATCGGCAAGCTGAGAGTGTGGCCTCCAGCTCCAGAAGTGTAAAAGGCACATTATAAGATTTTTCTCCGACAGAAGAAAAGTTTAAGAGCTCTAACTCTCTGGCAGACTTTGAGGAACGAAACGAGGGGCATAGATGAAGCCTCTGAGAGATATCAACAAGATGATTACCAATTTCGGTGGCAACGTCCAGAGGGTTTGCGATATCAACAGGAGCCGGATCGGTAGAGTATTTACCACTGAGTTTTCGTACTTTTTTTCCAGACTGCACTCACAGAGGAAGCAGAGGTGATGGTGAAATCATAATTTTGCCAGCAAGTGCATTTAGCATCATGGATGATACGACGAGCGACCACTCACTTCTGCTTAAAATCAATGAGTCTCTCTGTGGTTCTATTGTACTCATACCTGGTACGAGGTTTGGGGTATAGAATGAGAAGCTGCGGTTAAAACTGAGGAGAAGAAGTGTAAAAACTCATCAATGGAGGATGAAGAAAGAACCTCACTAAATGCGAGTAAAGGTCCCAATTTGCTCGGTCAAATTGCCAGCGTGGGCTACGAGGAAGTAGTGAATATGAAGGAGAAGTAAGAATGATTGGAAAATGATCACTGTCATGTAAGTTGGGGAGGACAGACCAGGTGAGATCTAGTGCAGTGGAAGAAGAGCAAATGGAGAGATCGATGAAAGAGAGAGAATGAGTATGAGGATCAAAATGGGAGAACCTGTATTTAAAACATGGAGGGGGAGAGAAGCGAGAAAAGCCTCCAACTGAATGCCACGGGAGTCATTGTGAGACCTCTCCCAGAGGAAATGGTGGGCATTAAAATCGCCAAATAACAGAAGTGGTGGCGGTAGGTATGAAACCAGTAATGCAACATCTGGGATAGATAAGGCCTGAGAAGGAGAGAGATACAAAGAACAGACTGTATACCACTTCTTCAAGTGGATACAGGCTGCAGTGTAATGCAGCAAAGTATGAACAAAGAGCTGACGGTATGGAATACTGGTGCATATAAGTGCACTTTCATTAAAGGTTCCATTGGGAGAAGGAACCAATGAATATAATAAATCATAGCCCGAGATGAGATGAAGACCAGCGGAGCATAATTTGGATTCTTGTAAACAAACACAAACAAGGAAAAACTGGGAGAGCAACACCTGGAGTTCACCCCAGTTACCTCTGAGACTGCATATATTCCACTGTAAATAGGCAATGATTTGCAAAGAGAACGATACAAGAAAGCTGAAGGTGGAGGTATCTACAGACTAGTAGGGTTAGAAAAGTCCACATGTGGGGGTAGTGGAAGAGTATTAAGCAGCAAAGGATTGGGATGCTGTGAAGAAAGGAGTTGCTCAGATGGAGAATAGTGAAGAGGAGGAACAGGAGGTGGATCGGTGTCCATCAATGGTCTAGTCTCCTCAATATATTCTGAGATAGCTTAAGTGTTTCTGAGGACAAGGACATTGTATGTGGTACAATAATGGAGATGGAAGAAGGAGGGTGAGTAAAGATAGGGGAGATGATGGACTGTACCGAAGTAGGGGGGCACGGAAGGGTAGAGGGAACTAGAGAAAAAGCTTGGGAGAGGACATTTGGAGAGGAAGCGACCTGGGAGGGGGCAGAAGAGGAAGAAATTTGGGAGGGGACAGGGAAAGAAGGTACTGTACGAGGAGTATGAACCTCCACACTCGTAACAGAGCCAATTAGAGGTGAAGAACCGGGTATAGAGACTAGGAAGGAAAAATGAGCAGGTTGCAAAAGGGAAGGAGGGGTGAAAGGAGATTTTTAACAATGGGGATGTTTTGGACTTCGGAGAAGGAGAGGGGAGATGGGGAGTGTTGTAAGAGGTCTTGTAGACACAGAAACTTGTGAGTGAGAAGAGGAAGAGGTGAGAACAGAATGAGGTGCCGAGGTATGGACCTCAGAGTCCAGAACAGTAAAAGAATTAGAGACAGGGGTGATTGTGGAAGGGGTGACCACAGAGGAGGCTGCAGAAGTTGGGACCCTGGAGGAGGGGGGGACGTTTAGTAACTCAAGAATAAGAAATATGAGGAAGTTTCCCTTAAAGGCATAGATGAGAGACTGCCATAGCATATGGGAGGCCTTCTGCCTCTTTGAGACATCGGATTTCACGCTCATTTAAGTAAACTTGGCAATAGCGAGAGTAAGATGGTGAGCCTCCTGACAATTAAGACAAGAAGGAGGTAGACTACAAGATGTATTGGTATGGCTATCGGCACCACAGACTGGGCATTCAGCGACGGACCTACAATATTTTGCTGGATGACCAAAATGCCAGCAATTTCTACACAGTTGCAGTGTAGGGATCACCTTTTGAACTTGTAAATGATGTCCCTCTATATATACAGAGGATGGAAGCTCATGGCAGTCAAAAGTTAAGCATGCTACATTGCATGGGTATTGTCTCCACCTGTGGGCAGGGAGGACATAAGTGTCTACTTTGAGGATTGGGAGGTCTTTGAGTTCTAGCTATTCCAGAATGTCATTGCCACGTGTCTGGAAATTCTGTTGGACAATCGTATGGGGCAGAATGACAATACCACTACAAGAATTGGGGGAATGATGGTTTTTCAATAGTTACAGTATGGATAGTTGTAAGGAGAGAAAGATCGTGAGCTTGGTTAGCTTTCTGGACAGTTATGATGCATGTGATGCTACTGAGAGCATGAACGGATATATCTCTACCAACATTGTGTAGGAGCGCCTTGTCAATACTGCGGTCGGAAAGATAGGCAGTAGAGGAAGTCGGTCATAGTGTAAAAGACTTAGTCCATTGCATATTTCGAAACATAGTGTGTAAAGGGAGTGCATGGCGTGCCGGTCTTTTCTGAGTAGAATGAGAAGGAAGCAAAGAAGTATCATCAGGTAATGGTGTTGGGCGTTTAGGTGTGGGACCGGAGTTGGTCCAGTGTGGGATGGGCGGGCAATCTGAAAATCGCCGGACCATAGAGGGAGAAGCAGGAAGCATAGTTAAAGAAGAGTGGAGGTCAGACGTATCAAAGGAGTCACTCAAAACCCTGGTACCTGGAGCAGGTGTTGAAATGGCACCAGCAGGAGGTATAGGTATATGTCCAATAGGTATAGGTATATGTCCAAAGAGTGGTCAAATAATGAGGCAGGGGTCAGAACAGGGTGCGGTATCAGGAAGGAGCCCGGGGGGAGCAGGTTCATGGATTGGGAACTCCATGGTTAGATCACTCCTTTTCTTTTTGTTTTTTAGAAAAAAAGAAAGAAAACAAAACAAAGAATAAAAAAAAGTGGGGAACGTGGAGGAATAGCTCCTAGAAGGAATGAAAGGGCTATAAATCTCCCTCTGCACCCAAGAAGACCTCAGCACCGCAAGTAGTGCAGATGCAGCATGGAAAGTGTGTCATACCCTACCCTTCATGCCAGTTAACCAGCAATCCCGGATAGCAACCTCACATCCGCTGAGCCACGTTGGCAGACAAAAGAGAGGGCGGCCGGACACCTGCCACAAAGCATACCTCCTTTGGCCACCAACCCCCAAAATACAAAAGGTAGCCTCCACAGATACACCTGTCACCGGAGTGACGGGTGTGAAAGAACCCCAAAGGCTGAAAAGAGGAAGGGACTAAGGGAGGGATGGGGAGGAGGAGGAGGAAAGGAAAAAAGGGGGAATGGGGAGGATGGGATAGGGAGTGGGGGATTCGGGGGTAATTAGTTTCGGTCTGAGGAAGGAGACCAAAAGGTCTAATTTCTCAGACCAAGAGCCTTTTCACCGTTCCAAGGAGCCCCCTTTGAAGAGGTCACCTATCAGTATAATAGGCACCTGAGTGTTAGTCGACTGGTGTGGGTTGCATCCTGGGGACAAAACTGACTTAATTTGCCCTAAATGCTCAGCATAACAAGGGACTTTCTATCTAGTAGTATGTTAATGTTGTCAGCTAGGCCTGTATACCTTGTATATGTACTTGTAGAAATAAAGATTATTGTTATTATTATTATTATTATTATTATTATTATTATTATTATTATTAATTCAGATTTAGAAAGTATATATGGATCGTGCGATCACTACTGACCATCAGTATAATGGTAATTTACTAAATTTGACTCTTCATGGAGAGGCTCTTTGATGCCAGTGAGAAGGTTCTTGATCCAAGGAAATGAACCTCATTTCTACTTCCTTGGACTGAACCAGATTATCTCCCATTAAACCAGGCGCTCCGCACCGCTTTGATAATAATAATAATAATAAAAATAATAATAATAATAATAATAATAATAATAATAATAATAATAATAATAATAATAATAATAATAATTTTAATGATGATAATTTAAATAATAATAATAGCTGGACTGTAGTCATTAAAAATACGAATGTAAGAGGTGTAATATAACTGAGAAATAGCCCGTCTCATTCTTATTTTGCCAGCTAAGATTATGTGACTAAAAGGTGACTTTGGCTTAGCAATACTTGCCATTTTCTGGCAAAATTCTCATAAGTGTTGTCAAACGACTGCAACAAATATAGTGATCATTTAAGTGTTTGGCTAATTTTACCTGTATGTGTGTCGTTCCAAACTCTAATTTTGTATTAGATGCTGAGAACCGGAAGTTTCCCGTGTATCTGAAAATTAATGTAATTATTTAAAATTTGAGCGCCTGCGAATGAGTTACATTCTAAACTAAAAATTGTTTGCATTTTGTAAGCCAGTGTTGCACTGAGCAGTAATCTTTGAAAAGTAATTCCAGGAAGAAATATATGAAATATAGAGTAGAAACATATTGTTTGCTTACCTATTTGTGGTTGTGGGGGTCGAATCATAGCTCATGGCCCGGCCTCTTTGCTGGTCGCTACTATGCCCATTCTCTCCCTGCTTCAAGAGCCTTAACGTACCTCATCTTAAAGATATGGATGGATCCTGCTCCACTACTTCTCTCTCCAGATTGTTCCACTTCCTGACAGCTCCAAGGCTGAAGAAATACTTCCTAACATCTCTATGATTCATTTGAGTTTTTAACTTCTAGATGTGTCACCTTGTTCACGTGTTCCATCTCTAAAACATTCTGGTTCTCTCCACCTTATCAATTCCTCTCAGTAATTTGTATGTCGTTATCATGTCCTCCCTATCCCTCCAGTCCTCCAGTGTAGTCAGGTTGAGTTCCCTTAATCTCTCCTCCTAAGAGATGCACTTCTGCTCCGGGATTAGTCTTGTTGCATACCTTTGCATTTTCTCTAATTTCTCGACATGTTTGACCAGGTGTCGGTTTTATACCGGTGCTGCATACGCCAATATGGGCCTGACGTACATGTGGTGAATGACCCCTTACTGAGATGTCAAAACCCTATTCTTAGGTTTGCCAGACACCCATATGCTGCAGCAATTATTTGGTTGATGTGTGCCTTAGGAGATGTGCTCGGTATGATGCTCACCCCAAGATCCTTTTCCTTGAGTGAGTTTTGCATCCTTTGACCTCTTAGGCTGTACTCCGTCTGCGCTCTTCTTTGTCCTTCCTCAACTTCATAACTTTGCACTTTCTGGGGTTAAACTCCAGGAGACACTTGACGGACCAGGCATGCAGCTTGTCCAGATTTCCTTGTAGACTTACCTGGTCCTCGTCCGCTTGTATTCTCATCATTAGCTTTACATCGTCTGCGAACAGGGACAGTCTGTGTGTGTGTGTGTTTGTGTTTGTGTGTGTACTCACCTATTTGTACTCACCTATTTGTGGTTGCAGGGGTCGAGACAGCTCCTGGCCCCACCTCTTCACTGATCGCTGCTAGGTCCTCTCTCTCTCTGCTCCATGACCTTTATCATACTTCGTCTTAAAACTATGTATGGTTCCTGCCTCCACTACATCGCTTGCCTGACTATTCCACTTCCTGACAACTCTATGACTAAAGAAGTACTTTCTAACATCTCTGACTCATCTGAGTCTTCAGCTTCCAATTATGACCCCTTGTTTCTGTGTCCCATCTCTGGAACATCATGTCTCTGTTCACCTTGTCAATTCCTCGCAGTATTTTGTATGTCGTTATCATGTCTCCCCTAACCCTCCTGTCCTCCAGTGTCGTCAGGCCGACTTCCCTTAACCTATCTTCGTAGCACATTCCCCTTAGCTCTGGAACTAGCCTTGTTGCAAACCTTTGCACTTTGTGTGTGTGTGTACTCACCTATTTGTACTCACCTATATGTGGTTGCAGGGGTCGAGACTCAGCTCCTGTGTGTGTGTGTTTGTGTGTGTTTGTGTGTGTGTGTGTGTGTGTGTGTGTGTGTGTGTGTGTGTGTGTGTGTGTGTGTGTGTGTGTGTGTGTGTGTGTGTGTGTGTGTGTGTGTGTGTGTGTTTGCCTGCGTGCGTGCGAGTTGTTTACTTAGCAAAATTGAATATGCTATTGTATATGGTATTTGTGAAGCGGGGAAGACAGACAAAGAGATGAGGGAAAAGAAGGTGAGAGTTAAAACAGAGGGGAAAAAAGAGAGAAGAGCGACACAGAGAGGTGAGGGATAGGGAGACATACAGGCCCAGGCAGAGAATTATGGTCACAACAGCAGAGAACAAACTCCAACACTCACGTAAAATGAACCTCCAGGATGACGTCTTTTGATGGAGTTTTATCATAAACCTTTACACCCAAGATTTCTGGTTCTCCAGACGGCTCTCTCATCGTCTTGAATTTAAATGTGAAGATTTTCCATTTTTTTAGGTAGTCGTTGATTTTAGGTTCAACAACGAGTCTCAAGTGTTTCTCGATGTAAACACTGATTGGTGGCCACAGATGAGTAATTACCTGCAGGGAAAATTTATGTAAGAACACAAGAATGAGAGAACACTGCAGCAGGCCTTTTGGCCCATGCTAGGCAGGTCCATCTTAAACAGCCACACCCACTCACATACAGGAACTGTGACTCGATTCCCGCAACCACAACTAGGTGAGTACAGGTCTAACCTATATTTAAGGTTACCCAAAGATCTCGCCCTAGTGAAGCTAGATGGAAGTTTGTTCCACTTATCTATAACTCTATTGCCAAAGCTGTGCTTCTCTATATCCATTCTACATCTAAATTTGTTCAACATTATTGAGGGGAGGGTTAATATCAGAGTTAAGTGTTCTATGTATGTAATAGGTGCAGTAATAAGTATGGATGTTTTGTATGGTGAGTAGGTTTAGTGTATTGAATATTGGTGGAGTGTGCTGCCTGTAGTGAGAATTTGTTATCATTCTAACTGCAGCCTTTTGTTGGGTAATTAGTGGTCTGAGATGGTTAATTGTTGTTGAGCCCCATGCACAAATTCCATAGGTGAGATAGGGGTAAATAAGAGAGTGATATAGGGCCAGGAGGGCTGACTGTGGAACATAGTACCGTATCTTCGATAGTATGCCTACAGTCTTGGAAATTTTCTTAGAAATTTGTTGTATATGTGTATGAAATTTGAGTCTATTATCAAGGTGGATTCCTAAGAATTTTCCCTCTGTTAGCTTTGTGATAGGTGATCCGTTTATCATTATGTTAAGAGGGACATCCATTCCTATGAGTCTAGTCTTGGTTACATACTTTCATCAAGTTATTTATATCTCGTTAATTATTCTTGTTTTCCATTTCTATACTTCAGTCATATCCCACCTAATTCAATGTCTTGAGCATATCTTCGTAGGAAAGGTTTCTAATACACGGCATTAATTTTGTCATCATTATCCGTATATATTCCAGAGCATTTATGTCCAGTCTGTAATGTGGAGACCAGTGCTGAGCAGTGTGATCTAAATTATGTGTATAATTAAATTAAGTGCTAAACCAGTAAGAGTCATACAGTGCTACAATAATAATGCCTTACCAAAGATTTATAAAGTTGAAGTATAATCTTAGGACTTCTATTATTTATATTTCATGATATGAAGCCAAAAAGTGAACTGCATCTGCCATTTCTCTGACCACAGCATCAATCATACAATTCATCACATATCTTTCTAGTATCCTCATCAGAAATTATCTGGCGGCTAAAGTCAGTATTATCAATAAACTTACTTACCTTATTTATTCTCCCTCATCTATGTTGTTTATGTAGATTGTGAACAAGACCGTTCTCTTTGTAAATTCTTGTTGAGGTTCATGGATCAAATTATATTTATCAAGCTGGCTTTGAATTGCCTTCACATTAATTCCACCAATTTTTCCAAAATTAAAGGAAGGCTGATTGGCTTTTAATTTGAAACTAAGGACCTATCTCCCACCTTGTAAATAGGTATCACATTTGCCGTTTTCCGGAATATCCGATTGTAGTGATGTGTTGAAGAGACTAGCTAATGGTTTATTAGGTTCCTCTCTGCATTGATTTAAAACTCTTGAAAACAGCTCGTTGGGACCTGGTGACTTTTTTAGTTTCAATCTATCTAGCTATCTGAAGACCATATGACCAGTGACTCTGCTCTTGCATAATTTATTCGCGTCCTGCCCAGTATAATTATTGATTCCTGGATTTCATTTGCGTCTTTTTGTGTAAATCAGAGTTACATCTAAGTGGGCCTACTTTTTTCCTAATTTTATGTCGGTTGGTCTTTGATTACCTCACAACCTTAATTTCATATTCTCTTTTGGGTTTCCATATTCCTTCCTTTGGCTTCTCTCTGAATTTGAGCATATTGGTCATTGGTCTTTTGATCAACCTGTGTATGCCTCTTTTTTCACCTTAGAGATGTATTAGTATATTGTTCATCCATTAAGGATCATTTGTCAGATTCATTTTCTCTGTCAGGAATATGTGCTGCTTGAGCAGATTGTACAATGCTTTGGCCTCCCTCATGATAATCCCTAGTCAGGTTACCTCAGTCAACACTACTCAGGTAATCCCTTAGGCTCATATAATCATAGTTTACATTATGATCTTCTAATAGACTCAGACAATAGAGAACTGTAATTTAAAAATTATCCTCATTCACCTTGGAAAGCCATTCAGGCTTCTCCACATCTGCGGATTTAACCTGAAAATAAAATAAAAAATAATCAGCAATGTTATCTTCATAATTTTACATTAAAATTCTTTTAATAAGACAATCTGCTTATGTGATGAAAGGGTTAATGCCTTATTTGTACATTTCAGTTTACAGTTCCTGCAAGCAGATAGCAAAATGCAACTAGTTCATTACCGTTAAAACTTGCTAAGGTTTCAGAACTTTGGGGTCCAGTCTCTGGACCCATTATGTGCCTCTATAATCTCCAGACTACCGCCCATACCATGGTTATGGGATACATAATAAAGATATTAAATCAATTTGTCTGTTTCAGTATCAGGTGAAAGATTTTTCCATATATGTACTGTAATGGTTGTGGTTAGACGCACCAGCAAACACTCAAGACCCATTATTGTGTAAACATGTCGGTCTTGGGACCTCGTTCACCCCATGTAGCTACCCAAGTCATATGAAACTGTACAACGATAGCGCAAGAATTAATTAAGTTCGTCTAACTCACCCATCACACAGTATGATTTTCTAATCATAATCCATCACACATGTTCTAAAAGTCATACATTCTGTCAGCCTAAGCTGACCAGGAGGATATCTTCAAGCATTCCAGCAGCTATGGATGCCTTGTAAGTTTCCTTCCAGCACGGTTGGAGTTACTTTTTATGGTAGTTATCATTCAGAGTGGTAGATTAGGTACATGCTTAGGGTAAAGGGTGACTATATCACAGTAAAAAATCCTACAGTCTTGTCACATGCATAAAATGAAGCCTGTTAAGAGTTTTTCACTCTGGCTGGGTTATTGGAGATACTAATCTAATGAATATCTAAGATAAGTAAATATTCTAAACGTTTGTTTTCATTTAGTATTCACTTATAATTGTCTTATTGCTTTTTACTCTAATTCACCGTAAAACGTGTAGTTACTATTAACTAACTGCAGGCACTGCTTCGGTGTGAATTAATAAATTTATCTCTTTTATGGCACCAGATTTTGTACATTTGTATAGTTTTCTGAAGACCCACAATTAGTATCCCAGACCATAAACAACTTTTACAATATAGGCCTACTTTCTCCTGCGCCGTACAAGCCCCTACCCACCCAACCTACCACTTCCACTTTCCATTATCAATATTTGTTACACCACACTGCATGGGTATTATTTACTAAACCAGTTCTCTTACACATTGCCCAAGATATGACTTTCTGTAGGACTGAAGTTTCCACTATTATTCCCTTGGCTATTTTTTTTGCCACAGTGACACATAATAGCCGGTGAACACTCAGGTATCTGTTATTACCTCTAAATGAGCAGGAACAATATAGGTTTTAGGGAGTATATCCATGTGTTACCCAGACTCGGGGATCGAACCAGGTGATTTTTACTGTTGTACTTCTAGCTGCTCTTAGAGTTTTGGATACAGCGTTATAACAAAGTAAAATTCCCATTCAAGAAAAGTCTCTACTTACCCAAGAGGAGAATAAAGGCATCGTCATCTTGAAATTCCACAGTAGTTTCTTGAACTCTTGCTTGTCAAGAGAAGCCAGATAAAGCTCTAAATCTTTCTTCGTGTGTTTCTCATGTGCAAACCATATGATGTTTTGAATTTTCTTAGGTGAAACAGCTATGACCATAGCCACTACCACCAGCCCCCACAGTCCACACCACAGCCAAACTTGCCAACCCACTACTAATATACAAAAGTACTGAATAAATAGTGTGAGGTAATGGGTGAAACTTGTATGTGGGAGGTGGAACAACATGTGTGGGGGATATAGCAACGTGTATGGTAGGTGGAACATGATGAACTTTGTCTTGAGAAAGATATATCCTGTTGTGGCTTCACATTGCTCTTTATCCTATAACCGTAACGCTTAACTTGATAAATAACTGTTTATCATGTAGTTATGTATACGATGTTTTAACAATGAATTCTCTTGCTTTTCAAGGTACATCGAGATGTAAACCCCAGGCCGTGAGGTTGTGAAATTTATGATTACGCAGCAGCTAAATAAATGCAAAAACGAAGAATGTGGTTATAAAGAAAGATGAAGGTGGTGAGTTTCTAATCCAGTGTAGCCGCTATATATGTATATATATATATATATACATATATATATATACATATAAAGAGGAAGCTGTAAGGGGAATACAACCTTCGTCCACACTCACAATGGTTACACTGTACTGATAAGGATAGGGGTGTGGTTTGTGGGTGGCTGATATAGCAGCACCACTCAAGTTATCTGCACCAATACTGGCAAAATTATTTAAGTTTTTATTTTGCAGAAGTCATGTTCTATATTGCCGTTAAAAACAAGTTAATTATAACTTTACAATATCAACAAATTTATGACCTGAATTATGCAGTTACGAACCTATTTCAAAATCCTTCATACATCCAGGAGCTGAAACACAAACTCATGTTTCATAAACATAAGTAAGTTTATTCAGGTGCAGGTATAAATATAGTTATATAAATTATCATACGTAACAGCATATGTGTAGATTACCACTTAGGATAACCCAAAAGTCAATCAGACTTATTTCCACTGGGGTCCTTGACTTATTCCATTAGTTCTGTGTGTGTGTATATATACATACATACATACATATATATATATATATATATATATATATATATATATATATATATATATATATATATATATATATATATATATATATATATATATATATATATATATATATGTGTGTGTGTGTGTGTGTGTGTGTGTGTGTGTGTGTGTGTGTGTGTGTGTGTGTGTGTGTGTGTGTGTGTGTAGAGAAAGAGAGAGAGAAAGAGAGAGTTAGTTTAATATCTTTATTATGCACCACATACCCATACTGTGGGCGGTAGTCAAAAGATTACAGAGGTACATAATGGGTCCAGGTACTGGGCCCCAAAGTTATGATAGCTGAACTAGTTACAAAGGTAATGAACTTCAGGTAGATCTGGTCACAATAATGGCAAGTTACAGAGGTAATGAATCATCCTCACTCCCATACATGGTTAATTGCAAAGTAATGAACCACTGATACGTCCACACCTGGTCACAATTGTAATGAGTTATAAATACAAATATTAAGTGGGTTATACACCCACACGACTGCGCGCGCGCACACACATGCACGCACGAGGCGCACGCACAGACTCATGCACACGAGCGTACAAACACATACATGCACACACACACACACACACACACACACACACACACACACCACATCTAGGTGGTGGAACACCTAGAAAGGAATGATCTCATCAACAGCAGCCAACATGGTTTCAGGGACGGGAAATCCTGTGTCACAAACCTACTGGAGTTCTATGACATGGTGACAGCAGTAAGACAAGAGAGAGAGGGGTGGGTGGATTGCATTTTCTTGGACTGCAAGAAGGCGTTTGACACAGTTCCACACAAGAGATTAGTGCAAAAACTGGAGGTCCAAGCAGGGATAACAGGGAAGGCCCTATAATGGATCAGGGAATACTTGTCAGGAAGACAGCAGCGAGTCATGGTATGTGGCGAGGTGTCAGGGTGGGCACCTTTGACCAGCGGGGTCCCACAGGGGTCAGTCCTAGGACCAGTGCTGTTTCTGGTATTTGTGAACGACATGACAGAAGGAATAGACTCCGAAGTGTCCCTGCTTGCAGATGGCGTGAAGTTGATGAAAAGAATTCATAGGATCGAAGACCAGGCAGAACTACAAAGGGATCTGGACAGGCTGCAGACATGGTCCAGCAATTGACTCCTGGAGTTCAACCCCACCAAGTGCAAAGTCTTGAAGATTGGGGAAGGGCAAAGAAGACCGCAGACGGAACACAGTCTAGGGGGCCAGAGACTACAAACCTCGCTCAAGGAAAAAGATCTTGGGGTGAGTATAACACCAGGCACATCTCCTGAAGCGCACATCAACCAAATAACTGCTGCAGCATATGTGCGCCTAGCAAACCTCTGAACAGCATTCCGACATCTTAATAAGGAATCATTCAGGACCCTGTACACCGTGTAAATTAGGCCCATATTGGAGTATGCGGCACCAGTTTGGAACCCACACCTAGCCAAGCACGTAAAGAAACTAGAGAAAGTGCAAAGGTTTGCAACAAGACTAGTCCCAGAGCTAAGAGGTATGTCCTACGAGGAGAGGTTAAGGGAAATCAGCCTGATGACACTGGAGGACAGGAGAGATAGGGGGGACATGATAACGACATACAAAATACGGAGAGGAACTGACAAAGTGGACAAAGACAGGATGTTCCAGAGATGGGACACAGCAACAAGGGGACACAGTTGGAAGTTGAAGACACAGATGAATCACAGGGATGTTAGGAAGTACTTCTTCAGTCACTGAGTAGTCAGGAAGTGGAATAGTTTGGGAAGCGATGTAGTGGAGGCAGGATCCATACATAGCTTTAAGCAGAGGTATGATAAAGCTCACGGTTCAGGAAGAATGACCTAGTAGCGACCAGTGAAGAGGCGGGGCCAGGAGCTTGGACTCGACCCCTGCAACCTCAACTAGGTGAGTACAACTAGGTGAGTACAACTAGGTGAGTACACCCAAAGGTGCAGGGAGGAAAAAACTAAGTGCATTAGAGAATGGAAGAGGTATAGAATGCAAAGGACCCAGGAAAACAAGGAGATCAATCGAAGAGCCAGAAACGAATATGCACCGATAAGGAGGGAGGCCCAGCGACAGTACGAAAATGACATAGCATTGAAAGCCTGTGAACAGGCCTCCTGGTGGATCAGAGCCTGATCAACCAGGCTGTTACTGTTGGCTGCACGCAATCCAACGCACGAGCCACAGCCCGGCTGGTCAGGTACCGACTTCAGGTGCTTGTCCAGTGCCTGCTTGAAGACAGCCAGGGGTCTATTGGTAATCCCCCTTATGTATGCTGGGAGGCAGTTGAACAGTCTTGGGCCCCTGATACTTATTATATTGTCTCTTAACGTGCTAGTGACACCCCTGCTTTTCATTGGGGGATGTTGCATCGTCTGCCGAGTCTTTTGCTTTCATTGTGAGTGATTTTCGTGTGCAAGTTCGGTACTAGTCCCTCTAGGATTTTCCAGGTGTATATAATCATGTACATGTATCTCTCCCGCCTGCGTTCCAGAGAGTACAGGTTCAGGAACTTCAAGCGC
>NW_027197492.1:0-12500 GCF_038502225.1 Cherax quadricarinatus
GTTGATTGTTCTACCATATTGTATTACTACTACTACTACTACGACAACTAATATTACTACTACTACTATCACTAGCATTACATCTCACTCTAAGCCTATATATTATTGTATTACTACTACTACTACTACGACAACTAATATTACTACTACTACTATCACTAGCATTACATCTCACTCTATGCATATGTGTCTTACTTAACAATCTGTCGGTATTTTATACCATTTTAATGTTCATTCTGTCAGACACTGCAACACAAGGGTATCTTGGTACAGACCATCAACTTCGACAACCTCTACTAGTGAGAACGGCTGGGTTTGAGAGGGACCTGCCCTCCCAAAGCAACCTACGTCTCACCTCCTGGCACTATATAAGTCTCCATCCTGTCACTTCAACTTCATATTGTTTCAGTCAACGGAACAATGCTCTTCTCCAGACTGAGGGACTGACCACCTCAAAACTTTAAGGGTGATGGACTGATTACATCGTCTTCAAGTATCTTCTGCTTCTATCAACTTTTCTGTACTCGACTGAAGAAGCCTACTGTGTAGGCGAAACGTTTCAAAATAAAGATACCTAACTGTTGCATATGTGTCTTACCTAACAATCTGTCGGTATTTTATACCATTTTAATGTTCACTGTATATATCATCTGTGTCCATGTATTGTTTGTAACAGCTTGATAAAGCTCCTGGAGAGCGAAACGTTGCCACAGTAAAATGTCACATTAGTTGCACTTGTGACCTTTTACCTAACATACAGTAACAACGACACAAACAACACTATAGTAATAAGAACAACAACAGCAACACTAAAGTAACAACAACAACAAAAACACCAACTACACTAAACAAAATATTGTCTCTTTAAATGCTTGTTCCGCAGATTGTATCCTCGCCTTCATCCACTAACTACAGCCCAACAATCACCACTAACATCAACCCAACCACCATCACCACTACCACCACCACTTCCACTACCAAAATAACAACGACCATAATTAACCCCCCCCCCCAACAGCACTGCTCCCAATCCACATCATTCCAATAGCTTCCAACTACCACAATTACCAACACTAACAACCACACCACTACCAACCAACACCACCACCACTATCACCCCCACGGAAAAGGCCTGGACAGGAGCTAACTTACGGTCTGTAGCAAAAAGCTACCCGACTCCCCCCCACACCTGGCCAAGACATCTTCCCACGACTGAAAAACTTGGTCGATTTAGGGTTACCAAAGGAGGTCCTCTATCCTGCTACCCTGCTCTAGTTCCACTCTATAGAGAGGTGATTAGCTGCGGAGGCTAGTTGTGGAGTGAGGAAGCTCTCTGGTATTAGGCGGAAGATACTTAAATAGGAGTACATGCAGAGAACTTGGAAGCTCACACTAAGGCTATCTGCTGAAGCAGCTATCTACTTCTATCTAGGTTAAGGACTATCGGTATTATCTAGGTGTTTGAATCATGTATAAAACATCAGAAGGCCCTGTGAAGATAGTTGTGGTTTTAGATGGTTAGTTGTTGGGAGCTGAAGTAGGTGGTTAGCATTGAAGAGAGGTGGTTAGCCACGACCGGGAGTACTAAGATAAGGTTTGTTGAGATTATCTTAATAATAATTGGTTAGCTGGCGAATTAAGTAGCTAGCTTAGGGAAGTGGTGGGTAGCTGTGTGGAGAGGTGATTATCCGAGGTGAGTTGTGTGGTGGTTACCTTTGACAGCTGGTGGTTAGCTGTGGAAGGTGTTGATTAGTTGTAAAAGGCGGTGATTAGGTGTCGGGGTGGTAGTTTTTTCCCCCTATGTCTATCCCTTGTTGTTGCCGTTCTCATCTTGTCATGCTACCATTATTTATTCTTTCCTTTAATAATTTTCTTTCTTATTTAGCTTAGATTTTTTTATTTGCTTTCTTACGTTTGGTTTTCTAACTATAGAAAGAGTTTAACTATAACCGTGACATCATCCAAATTCTCGTTCACATATGAAAAAAGTCACACACAAACACGAATGCACACATACACGCACACACACACACACACACACACACACACACACACACACACACACACACACACACACACACACACACACACACACACACACACACACACACACACACACGGGAAACAAAAATAATGGGAAGAACAGAACGAGTCCTTGGTTCACCCAAAGGTGTAGGGAGGCAAAAACTAGGTGTACTAGAGAATGGAAAAGGTACAGAAGACAGAGAACTCAGGAAAATAAAGAGATTAGCCGAAGAGCCAGAAACGAATATGCACAGATAAGAAGGGAGGCTCAGCGGCAATACGAAAATGACATAGCATCGAAAGTCAAGACTGACCCGAAGCTGTTGTACAGCCACATCAGGAGGAAAACAACAGTCAAGGACCAGGTAATCAGACTGAGGAAGGGTGATGGGGAATTCACAAGAAACGACCGGGAGGTATGTCAGGAGCTCAACACAAGATTTAAAGAAGTATTTACAGTGGAAACCGGTAGGACTCCAGGAAATCAGAGCAGGGGGGTGCACCAGCAAGTGCTGGATGAGGTACATATAACCAAGGAGGAGGTGAAGAAGCTGCTATGCGAGCTTGACACCTCAAAGGCGGTGGGACCAGACAACATCTCTCCGTGGGTCCTTAAAGAGAGAGAAGAGACATTGTGTGTACCATTAACAAAGATCTTCAACACATCATTTGAAACTGGGCAACTCCCCGAGGTATGGAAGATGTCAAATGTAGTCCCAATTTTTAAAAAGGGAGACAGACATGAGGCACTAAACTACAGACCTGTATCACTAACGTATATAGTATGCAAGGTCATGGAGAAGATCAGGAGGAGAGTGGTAGAGCACATGGAAAGAAACAAGTGTATAATTGACAACCAGCATGGTTTCAGGGAGGGAAAATCCTGTGTCACAAACCTATTAGAGTTTTATGACAAGGTGACAGAAGTAAGACAAGAGAGAGAGGGGTGGATCGACTGTATTTTTTTGGACTGCAAGAAGGCCTTCGACACAGTTCCTCACAAGAGGTTACTGCAAAAGCTAGAGGATCAGGCACACATAACAGGAAAGGCACTGCAATGGATAAGAGAATACCTTACAGGGAGGCAACAACGAGTCATGGTACGTGACGAGGTGTCAAAGTGGGCGCCTGTGACAAGCGGGGTTCCACAGGGGTCAGTCCTAGGACCTGTGCTGTTCTTGGTATATGTGAACGACATAACGGAAGGGATAGACTCAGAAGTGTCCTTGTTTGCGGACGATGTGAAGTTAATGAGAAGAATCAAATCGGATGAGGATCAGGCAGGACTACAAAGAGACCTGGACAGGCTACAAGCCTGGTCCAGCAACTGGCTCCTTGAGTTTAACCCCGCCAAATGCAAAGTCATGAAGATTGGGGAAGGGCAAAGAAGACCGCAGACACAATATAGTTTAGATGGCCAAAGTCTGCAAACCTCACTCGAGGAAAAAGATCTGGGGGTGAGTATAACACCGAACATATCTCCTGAGGCGCACATCAATCAGATAACTGCTGCAGCATACGGGCGCCTGGCAAACCTACGGATAGCGTTCCGATACCTCAGTAAGGAGTCGTTCAAGACTCTGTATACCATTTACGTCAGGCCCATACTGGAGTATGCAGCACCAGTTTGGAATCCACACCTAGTCAAGCACGTCAAGAAATTAGAGAAAGTGCAAAGGCTTGCAACAAGACTAGTCCCAGAGCTACGGGGATTGTCCTACGAAGAAAGGTTGAGGGAAATCGGCCTGACGACACTGGAGGCCAGGAGGGTCAGGGGAGACATGATAACGACATATAAAATACTGCGCGGAATAGACGAGGTGAACAAAGACGGGATGTTCCAGAGATGGGACACAGACACAAGAGGTCACAATTGGAAGTTGAAGACTCAGATGAATCAAAGGGATGCTAGGAAGTATTTCTTCAGTCATAGAGTAGTCAAGCCGTGGAATAGCCTAGAAAGTGAAGTAGTGGAGGCGGGAACCATACATAATTTTAAGGCGAGGTATGATAAAGCTCATGGAGCAGGGAGAGAGAGGACCTAGTAGCAATCAGTGAAGAGGCGGGGCCAGGAGCTGTGACTCGACCCCTGCAACCACAAATAGGTGAGTACACACACACACGCGCGCGCACACACACACACACACACACACACACACACACACACACACACACACACACACACACACACACACACACACACACACACACACACACACACACACACACACACACACACACACACACACACACACACACACACACACGAACACCCTAACACACACACAAGGAAGACAAACCAGCCAAGATACGAAAACTAAGAAACGACACATGAGGGAAATTTGGGCATAGATTTCATATGTGTATTGATGTTTACAAGGAACAAAGTACAACCTTTACCCATAATACTTAAGGAAAAAAAGAAAATCTATCACGTATCAGAGAAGCACAAGAGGGTGTGTCTTAGGGAGGACAGACTGGAAGAGGAAGTAAACACGAGCGGAGACTGAAGATAGAAACAGAAAAAGCTACACTTTGCCGAAGTAGAAAAAGTATATGGTCAAATTGTTGGTATAACTATCGGCAGTACGAGTATTTAAGGTAAAAGATACAAGTACAACTAATGCGACATTTTATTGTGGAAACTCTCCGTTCTCCAGTATATGGTCATCAGAGAGAAGCAGCATCAGAGTTGTCCCCCAACAAAGGTGGCACAAATATGCTGAAATCAACAGAATATAGAGAGACAACATTTTCCCCGCCCCTCTCCCTAATTCAATATTCAGTAATGCTACGCTGAACCACCTTACTACTCATTTTCTCCCCACAACTAGCTCTCTAACCACTCCCTGGACATGTCTTTTCCCCTCCTTTGTCACCAACAAAATTCCAGCCCAGCACATATCTTCTCCACCAAAAGGATCAAAAACCTCATCTACTTTTAGACTTAACACCATCCACTACTAGATTTACCTCAACACTATCTATCCCAGGAGAAAAAATCTCAAAATCCTTCTTGACTCCCATACTGGACAGGCTTCTTAATCTATTACACCAAACTGGTGTAAGAGATAAATAGTAGACTAAAAACGCGGTACAAACATGAAGAACGAATTATAGGAAAGAGTTATGAGATAAAGATAATGTTGGAAAGAAACCAGGACATAAAAGCTATTTTACACATGAATTCACAGGAATGATAACAAAGGCAATAATTCCTGATAAATGTCACATAGAGAGAGAGAGAGAGAGAGAGAAGACGAAGAAGAAAATGGTGCCAAGTACTGCATACAGACTTCAGTCACTGTGCAATAGGGGAAAGGAGAATAATAACAACAATCTATAATCCTTCACCAAATACAAACCAACCAACACAGGAGTTTAGATTAAATGGGAAGTGATACGAATCACAGAGGAAGTTGCGCAGTGAGCTTATATGAAGAAAAATGAAAAGCTTGACATTATGGGAGACTTAATTAAGAAAATCATAAGAAAAACTGGAAATCGCTCAGAAAAACAATCGATGATGGTAGTAGTTGAGAACTTCTTGTTAAGAATACGTTTTTTTTTCCACTGCCTTATTCATTTTTTTTCAGCCAAGAGTCTTTCACCATCTTCAAGATGTCTCCCATGAAGTCAGTATCTTCATTTTTTGTTTTATACTCTGCTGAACCTCTCCTTTTATTTTTTTCTATAATATTCACTTTTTCCTCAATCTTCAAACATCTTTCGTTTATGTTTTTACTCTCTGTTCTTAGTAATAATGGTAGAATAACCAACGAAATGTTAAGTTAAGGAACATAGATGCAACTAATGTGATATTTTGCTGTGGCAACGTTTCGCTCTCCAGGATCTGATTCGATCCACTCCTGCAGTGACCACTGACTCATCACTTGACAAAACTCCTGGAAAGCGATACGTTATCGTAATAAAATGTCAAATTAGTTGCATCTATGTCTTTTTACCAACAACTGTTTCTCAATTTTGCAATATTTTTCTAATTGTTTTTTGAGTTGCATTTTCCCATTTTTTTTTTAGGGAGAAGAGAGGCGGAAATTATTCTTTTATATTTTCTGTGGCAATACACTCTGATATTTCGAACAATTACTTTCGCTATAAACTTGTAAAAGATGTAAAGGCTGACTTTAAGTTAAGCTACATAATATTACGTACATTTGGGTAAGTTTGGTTAAATTGTTAAGTTAGTTTATGTGCAAAATTTCATTTTAATAGGGGCATATTTCGTTTCTTCTCTTTCCCTTTCATCTTTTTTCCCTCCACTCTCTTTACCAATTCTCCGTCTCTGGTGGCCTGGTGGCTACAGCTGTCCCTTCACACGGCGATGACCTGGGCTCGATTCCCAGCAAGGGTAGAAACATTAGGCGTGTTTCTTTACACCTGTTGTCTATGTTCCCCATCAGTAAAATGGGTACCTGGATGTTAGTCGACTGGTGTGAGTCGCATCCTGGGACACTGACCTAATTTGCCCGAAATGCTCAGCATAACAAGGATTTTTCTGTATAGTATCATGTCATTAATGTCAGCTAGACCTGTATACCTTGTACATATTATTTTTTTTATTTTATTATTATCACACTGGCCGATTCCCACCAAGGCAGGGTGGCCCGAAAAAGAAAAACTTTCACCATCATTCACTCCATCACTGTCTTGCCAGAAGGGTGCTTTACACTACAGTTTTTAAACTGCAACATTAACACCCCTCCTTCAGAGTGCAGGCACTGTACTTCCCATCTCCAGGACTCAAGTCCGGCCTGCCGGTTTCCCTGAATCCCTTCATAAATGTTACTTTGCTCACACTCCAACAGCACGTCAAGTATTAAAAACCATTTGTCTCCATTCACTCCTATCAAACACGCTCACGCATGCCTGCTGGAAGTCCAAGCCCCTCGCACACAAAACCTCCTTTACCCCCTCCCTCCAACCCTTCCTAGGCCGACCCCTACCCCGCCTTCCTTCCACTACAGACTGATACACTCTTGAAGTTATTCTGTTTCGCTCCATTCTCTCTACATGTCCGAACCACCTCAACAACCCTTCCTCAGCCCTCTGGACAACAGTTTTGGTAATCCCGCACCTCCTCCTAACTTCCAAACTACGAATTCTCTGCATTATATTCACACCACACATTGCCCTCAGACATGACATCTCCACTGCCTCCAGCCTTCTCCTCGCTGCAACATTCATCACCCATGCTTCACACCCATATAAGAGCGTTGGTAAAACTATACTCTCATACATTCCCCTCTTTGCCTCCAAGGACAAAGTTCTCTGTCTCCACAGACTCCTAAGTGCACCACTCACTCTTTTTCCCTCATCAATTCTATGATTCACCTCATCTTTCATAGACCCATCCGCTGACACGTCCACTCCCAAATATCTGAATACGTTCACCTCCTCCATACTCTCTCCCTCCAATCTGATATTCAATCTTTCATCACCTAATCTTTTTGTTATCCTCATAACCTTACTCTTTCCTGTATTCACCTTTAATTTTCTTCTTTTGCACACCCTACCAAATTCATCCACCAATCTCTGCAGCTTCTCTTCAGAATCTCCCAAGAGCACAGTGTCATCAGCAAAGAGCAGCTGTGACAACTCCCACCCTGTGTGTGATTCTTTATCTTTTAACTCCACGCCTCTTGCCAAGACCCTCGCATTTACTTCTCTTACAACCCCATCTATAAATATATTAAACAACCACGGTGACATCACACATCCTTGTCTAAGGCCTACTTTTACTGGGAAAAAATTTCCCTCTTTTCTACATACTCTAACTTGAGCCTCACTATCCTCGTAAAAACTCTTCACTGCTTTCAGTAACCTACCTCCTACACCATACACTTGCAACATCTGCCACATTGCCCCCCTATCCACCCTGTCATACGCCTTTTCCAAATCCATAAATGCCACAAAGACCTCTTTAGCCTTAACTAAATACTGTTCACTTATATGTTTCACTGTAAACACCTGGTCCACACACCCCCTACCTTTCCTAAAGCCTCCTTGTTCATCTGCTATCCTATTCTCCGTCTTACTCTTAATTCTTTCAATTATAACTCTACCATACACTTTACCAGGTACACTCAACAGACTTATCCCCCTATAATTTTTGCACTCTCTTTTATCCCCTTTGCCTTTATACAAAGGAACTATGCATGCTCTCTGCCAATCCCTAGGTACCTTACCCTCTTCCATACATTTATTAAATAATTGCACCAACCACTCCAAAACTATATCCCCACCTGCTTTTAACATTTCTATCTTTATCCCATCAATCCCGGCTGCCTTACCCCCTTTCATTTTACCTACTGCCTCACGAACTTCCCCCACACTCACAACTGGCTCTTCCTCACTCCTACAAGATGTTATTCCTCCTTGCCCTATACACGAAATCACAGCTTCCCTATCTTCATCAACATTTAACAATTCCTCAAAATATTCCCTCCATCTTCCCAATACCTCTAACTCTCCATTTAATAACTCTCCTCTCCTATTTTTAACTGACAAATCCATTTGTTCTCTAGGCTTCCTTAACTTGTTAATCTCACTCCAAAACTTTTTCTTATTTTCAACAAAATTTGTTGATAACAGCTCACCCACTCTCTCATTTGCTCTCTTTTTACATTGCTTCAGCACTCTCTTAACCTCTCTCTTTTTCTCCATATACTCTTCCCTCCTTGCATCACTTCTACTTTGTAAAAACTTCTCATATGCTAACTTTTTCTCCCTTACTACTCTCTTTACATCATCATTCCACCAATCGCTCCTCTTCCCTCCTGCACCCACTTTCCTGTAACCACAAACTTCTGCTGAACACTCTAACACTACATTTTTAAACCTACCCCATTCCTCTTCGACCCCATTGCCTATGCTCTCATTAGCCCATCTATCCTCCAATAGCTGTTTATATCTTACCCTAACTGCCTCCTCTTTTAGTTTATAAACCTTCACCTCTCTCTTCCCTGATGCTTCTATTCTCCTTGTATCCCATCTACCTTTTACTCTCAGTGTAGCTACAACTAGAAAGTGATCTTGTACATATACTTGTAGTAAATAAAGATATTATTATATTATTATTATTACGCTCCTTCCATGTACTTTCTTCCTCACCTCTTCTTCCATCCTTTCTCCCCTCTTGTCTTGTCCCTTCCAGTCCCTTTCTCTTCGTTCCTCGCCCCCGTTTCATCTCATTCCTTTACCCTTAACCTTTATTTCCCATCTCCCATTGCCATTATTCTCATCCCTTACTCCCTGACCACTGATTACTGGGTATGTTCATCCCACTGCCCAGCACACAGCAGGACAAAGTCACAGTGAGTACTAACCACTTCTACTCGACAGCGATTCGTTTCTGAAACTTCCCTATTAGATGGATAGTCTCTCTCTCTCTCTCTCTCTCTCTCTCTCTCTCTCTCTCTCTCTCTCTCTCTCTCTCTCTCTCTCTCTCTCTCTCTCTCTCTCTCTATCTCTCTCTCTCTCTCTCTCTCTCTCTCTCTCTCTCTTTCTCTCTCATTAATATAATTCCTGATAAAATATAAATATAAATTTTCTACATCATGAGTTGCTGCCAAATAAAATGCCACACTGGTACCTGAGGACTATTGAAACAGGATGACTTCAGCAGCACATTGAAGAGTGGATTATTATTATTATTATTATTATTATTATTATTATTATTATTATTATTATTATTATTATTATTATTATTATTATTATTATTAAGACACTGGCCGATTCCCACCAAGGCAAGGTGGCCCGAAAAAGAAAAACTTTCACCATCATTCACTCCATCACTGTCTTGCCAGAAGGGTGCTTTACACTACAGTTTTTAAACTGCAACATTAACACTCAAAGTAGAATACCTCTTGACTTAACACCCATGGGCTCGAGGAGCCCATAAGAAATATGAAAAACCAATGAAGGTTTTCGTCTGACTGTTTCCTGAAGTAAAGAGATTAGGCTATGAATAAGGTTCCACAAAACAAAATTTCACATAACTAAAAATAGATAGCTCAGAGTAGTTTTGATACTGGAATGTATCTACAAGGAGAAATGAAGAGAAAACTGAGCCAGAGTGATGTAGAGAAACTTCATGAGAAAGTGTGTGGAACAGAACAGTTGAGGAAGTTGGATGTGGAACTCCATATTTGAGAAACTAGTGTGTGTGTGTGTGTGTGTGTGTGTGTGTGTGTGTGTGTGTGTGTGTGTGGAACAGTGTGGTTGAGGAAGTATTGTGCGAAGGAGGGAGGGGTAAAGGGGTACACAACAGCTTAGAAAGTAGTCTGGGCAAATTGAATACATGGTTTCAAATGTAAATCTAAATGCTGGTGTAAAGGTTCACTCGCTCATGGAAACACTTGTTCGTAAGTATATATTAATGACATTGACAACATATATAATCTCTGAATCACCGTATAATTTGTTCATGGCCCGAAAGGACCACAGGCCCAATCCCGGCTACTTCCGCTCCCGTAAATTCCTTCTTCCTTCCTGCCTTCCTTCCTATACCCTTTTAGAGCGAGAGAGACTGGACCCACGATCCAGTCCGTATATGTGACTTTTTTTGCTGTCCACGCATTTTTATGTGGGACAAAAAGTGTGAGCGAGAGGATGACCACAAAGGCTCCAGCAGTAGCGGTCACAAAGGCATGAATATGCAATGCAGTCCCCGAGGGGTGAGAGCTTCTAGTTAAAGCTGTGCCCTAAAGAAATACCCCATGCCCCCATCGTTATAAGCCAAGAGGGAGAGGAAGAGAGATGGAGGGAAGAAAGACGGAAGAGAGGAAATTATAACGTCCATTGCATTGGCGGGAAGTGCAAAAAAAAAAAAAGAGAGAAATTGCACTGCATCCACCCCAAGCTTGAAAAAACGAGAGGGTGGCTCCTTCTTCCTTTTCTTGCCCCGGAAGAGAAGAATATAGGGGCGCTGCCACTGCAGTTTTTGAACAGAGGAGAGTAGAGAGGCAAAAACACCCCCTACCCTGGCCTTCTCTAGAACCTGTGATTGATGTCCAAGGGGAAAGCTCCTTTACCCCTTAATGCCGAGCAGGTTTTCATGCTCGAGCAAAAAGTTTCATCTGCAGACCATGCATTTCCCAGCAGGTTGTTTTTGACTTGCAAAAAAAAAACCAGGTTGGCAATGCAGTGATAGACAGGTCAGGTGGGCACTGCAGCCAAAAAAATTCAAGCCGTGGGATGCATTGCAACACTGAAGGGCAACAAAAACTCCTTCATCCAGACCTTCACAAAGATTGTGCTCCCTGGCACTGCAAGGTGTTCCACAACGTTGAAAAACACATCAACAAGAATGAAATCTCGGAGACTCAACGAACAATTTATAGACCACAATGGAAGAGTTCTCAGGTTCTAGTGTCTGAAGGATCAATACATTTCTTTATTATTTTATTTTTTTACACTGAGAACATAATGGCAGTTTTGAAGTTAAAATCGAATGTTAACATAGTGTACCTGATTCTTTATTTTCGGTCTTAATATAATCATTTTTGACTCCAGTCTTAGTCCCTGCAGTCCTCAGCCTCAGCCTTATTACCGAGATCTTCGCCAGCATTAGTACTTCCATCTTCAGAGACAATCAATACCACCATCTTCTACGCCAGTCTTGGTACCTTTGTCTTCTGTGCAAGGCTTTGTACTATATTCTGTGCCAGTCTTACTACCTTTATTTCCTGTGCCAATTTTTGTAGCACCATCTTTGACACCCAGTCTTTGACCATCGTCTTAGTATCATCATCGTCGGCCCAAATCTTAGTACTGTAGCTTCCAAGTCAGCCAGAGAGGAGTTTTCCATTTTCCAATTACAAGCTTAATTATTATTATTATTATTATTATTATTATTATTATTATTATTATTATTATTATTATTATTATTATTATTATTATTAGATTCAACATGAAGCGTTGCATTCCTAAGTGTCATACTGATTGTGGAGAATGGGAGGCAATGAAGTTTGATCTAAAGCAAAGGTAGCTCCAATTTCTTTGATCAAGAGCCCTTCACCAACATGAAGGCTCATCCTTTGAAGGGATGAAGGCTTAATTATTACCCTACAAATCTTACTCAGAGAGAAAAAAAGTTATTTTTTCTTATGGGCTGGCAGAGGACGCTGGAGTGTGAGAGCTGTGACCACTAAATCCCCATCGGCCACAACTACCTCAGAAGATGCCGGGCCAACATCCCGGAGACGGTAAAAAACCGTCTCCGTCAGCCACTGTCGTTACTTACTCGCCTCTCCTGGCCAGGGTTTTTTTGTGATCAACTAATGCAGGTTGCATCACCTTTGTGTGCACTCAGCAATGCACGTTACAGTTTTTTTATTTTTTATATCTTCCTCGACCTTCCCTTTTTTTGCGGTGGTTCTACTCATATGTAAAGGCTGCAGCTTGGTCCGTTCCAGCATGCTGTAACCTGCCCATAAAAGGACCCTCCTCGGGTT
>NW_027197492.1:17500-22500 GCF_038502225.1 Cherax quadricarinatus
GTGAAAGTTAGGTGGTGGATAGTGAATGTTAGGTGGTGGATAGTGAAAGTTAGGTGGTGGACTGAATGTTAGGTGGTGGATAGAGAAGGTTAGGTGGTTAGATGGTGGATAGTGAATGTTAGGTGGTGGATAGAGAGGTTAGGTGGTGGATAGTGAAGGTTAGGTGGTGGATAGAGAAGGTTAGGTGGTGGATAGTGAAGGTTAGATGATGGATAGTATAGGTTAGGTGATGGTAGAGAAGGAGGTGGTGGATAGTGAAGATGATGGATAGTAAAGGTTAGGTGATGGATAGAGAAGGTTAGGTTGTGGATAGAGAGGTGGTGGATAGAGTAGGTTAGGTGGTGGATAGAGAAGGTTAGGTGGTGGATAGAGAAGGTTCGGTGGTGGATAGAGAAGGTTAGGTGGTGGATAGTGAAGGTTAGGTGGTGGATAGAGAAGGTTAGATAGAAGGTTAGGTGGTGGATAGAGAAAGTTAGGTGGTGGATAGAGTAGGTTAGGTGGTGGATAGAGAAGGTTAGGTGGTGGATAGGTTCGGTGGTGGATAGAGAAGGTTAGGTGGTGGATAGTGAAGGTTAGGTAGAGAAGGTTAGGTGGTGGATAGAGAAGGTTAGGTGGTGGATAGAGAAGGTTAGGTGTGGATAGTGAAGGTTAGGTGGTGGATAGAGAAGGTTAGGTGACGGACAGAGAAAGTTAGGTGATAGATAGAGAAGGTTAGGTGGTGGATAGAGAAGGTTAGGTGATGGACAGAGAAAGTTAGGTGATAGATAGAGAAGGTTAGGTGGTGGATAGAGAAGGGGCCGGTTATGGTGAATCTTAATAATGCGAGCTCCTAAATCTACCAAAGTGACTGTGGTGGGTCCTTACACTCACCTTCTTGGCTCCCCACTAATGACTCCCGTGGGTCGTGTGATAACAATCAAGCCATTACACTTGTCCCGTGTTATGTATGGCTCAAAGTCTCACCTAGCTAGTACCTAAGCATTCTTAATACTCCCTCCCTCCCCTTCCAAGGCCCTTCCTAGGCTCAGTCTTCAATCCCCCTTCTCTACTCTTCTAAGGACTTACATAGGCTCACATAGGCTTCGTTGCCCCATATGCCTCATCGCTTCTAGGTTTCTAGGATCTCTGACCTCCTTGAACCCTCTGCCCTTCCCAGAAAACAATGAAACTCATTGCAAAATCATCTGGCAATAAAAAGGATTGAAAATAAATGTTTAGAACGTACTTACAATTCACTCAAATTGTAATTTTATTTTTTAAGTGGTTGTGGAATTCAAATATAAATGTGGTTGTCAAGGAAGAATTATGAGTAGGAATGTATTCTCAGTGTCTTAATTCCTTTATTATTATTATTATTATTATTATTATTATTATTATTATTATTATTATTATTATTATTATTATTATTATTATTATTATTATTATTATTATTATTATTATTATTATTATTATATTATGAATACTTGTAGTAAGAGTTGTAGAAGCAACAGTAGTAGTAGTCGTAATAATAGCAGCAACAGAAGCAGAAATCGTAGCAGTAATAATATTTCTG
This sequence comes from Cherax quadricarinatus, assembly GCF_038502225.1. Lineage (NCBI taxonomy): Eukaryota > Metazoa > Arthropoda > Malacostraca > Decapoda > Parastacidae > Cherax > Cherax quadricarinatus. Next base: position 19,053 of record NW_027197492.1, read on the forward strand.
GGACCCATTATCACTCTAATCATTATTTTCATTATTATTCTAATTTTAACGTCCCGAATCACTATAAAATCAAATAAACTTAATAAATATTTATCAGACAAACTCACTAACCACAAGATCAACAGTAGAAGTTCCATACAACACATTCCTCACAGCTATCACATTCCACCACTCCGAAAGGTGGGTAACAAGCACTATACAGCAGAATTCCCACACGTTGAGTCCACTCAGACATAGAACATAGAGGTTCGCGTCTTTTCCTCTCCCGTCCTCCATATCCCGGGTCAGAGTTCACGAATGACCTGAGTAGGATAGTTTGAAAACAGCGTTTTGCTTACATAGGAGCGAAACATGTTTGGTGAGGAAGTTGTTAAACTTTTTTTCCTACCTGGAGTGTATCTGGAGGATATTCAGGGGATCAACGCCCCCGTGGCCCGGTTCACTACCAGGCCTCCCGGTGGAACAGGGCTTGATCAACTAGACTGTTACTGCTGGCTGCACGTAGTACAACGTACGAACCACAGCCCGGTTGATCCGGCACTGACTTTAGGTATCTGTCCAGCTCCCTTAACCAGAAGGGAGAAACGACAAATGCTCTCCTTCATTGACAACGTTTCGCCCACAGAGTGGGCTTTATCAAGCCATAGATGAGCCGATGAGCCACCTTGTGTGCGAAAGATTTTCTTTATACTGCTTTAGTGTCACTTTTTAAATTTTGTCTGCATTTATTAAATTTCTCTCCACCTGCACGATGCATTCTTCCTTCTGTGCGTCTTTCTTCTGTTTTTCCCGCCGTCTCCCTTCTCATTCTCTCTCTCTCTCTCTCTCTCTCTCTCTCTCTCTCTCTCTCTCTCTCTCTCTCTCTCTCTCTCTCTCTCTCTCTCTCTCTCTCTCTCTCTCTCTCTCTCTCTTTCCTCTCTTCCTCTTGTAGCCTAAGAGCGTAGTTTCAGTCACTTTTTCTCTTCAGTTTTTCCACTTTTCCTTCTGCAACTTGTTTCTCTTTCCTATTTTATTCCTTCTACTTATAAGCTTCGCAGTTTTTTATGTCTTACATACACTTCTTACTTTGTATTATCCTCATCTTCTCCAGTGCAGAAGAGAACAACAAATAACTTATCTAACAAAACAAGTGGATGAAGCTGAAAAGAAATATGTCATGAAAAAGTGAGTTCGTTCACTAACAAATATTGTACCTTTTTTTGGGGGGTAAATGCAAAAACTTTTAAATCAGAGCAAAGCTTTATCAAAGTCTTGATTAAGCATTATAAAGCTCTTTTTGGGTGAAGCTTTATCTTAATTAATTTTGATATGATTATCTTTACACTAAAAGTACTTATTGATACTGCCTTGTAAAAAAAAGTAATCGTAGTTGAAATGAATATTTACAATAAAGGTGAAAAATAGAAGAGTACATACGGAGCTGCGGCCTCATTTGTTTAGGACGTATGTAAATCTTGCTCAGAGTACAAAACAAAAACTTTGATATGAAATACTTCAGCAAGTGTTTAGTCTGTGTGATGATCTTGGAAGAATTTTATTGAATTAAAAAAATAATAAACTAAATTCGGTTGGATCGTACAAGGGAGGAAATGGTAGAAGCTCGATCCTCCGTCTACACAATCGTAATTTCAGATTGAACTCGCCTAGGTGTGTGTGGATAGGATAATAAACAATCCCTCCGGCACTATATCGAAAAAAATAGCAAAGTGTGTATTAATTAATTCTACGCGTGTTTATAAACAGTTCATGTCCTACGTATAAGGATGGTAGTATTTTGCGAAAAAAATGCATAATTTGTTGCTATTGGACAATGATACTTATGTGTGAAAGTAGAAAATATTGACCATTGCATAACTCAAGTGATGGATCAACTAGCTAGGCTGCAAAGTATAGCTTCGTTGATGGGTCCACTGCTTCTCAGTACTGTGTTTATAGCGAAATGTTAACTAACTGCGCGAGTGACATTGCTCAGTACTGTGTTTATAGTGAAATGTTAACTAACTGCACGAATGACACTGCTCAGTACTGTGTTTATAGTGAAATGTTAACTAACTGCTCGAGTGAAATTGTTCAGTACTGTGTTTATAGTGAAATGTTAACTAACTGCGCGAGTGACATTGCTCAGTACTGTGTTTATAGTGAAATGTTTACTCATTGCATGAGTGACACTGCTCAGTACTGTGTATATAGTGAAATGTCCACTCATTGCGTGAGTGACACTGCTCAGTACTGTGTTTATAGTGAAATGTTCACTCATTGCTTAAGTAACACCACTTAAAAATTAACATTTTTTGACTGTATGTTTACTCACGGGATGAGTGTCAGTGTTAAATACTGTTCCTTTGGCAATAATTTTAACCACAGGATGAGTGACACCGCACCATGTTGTAGTATGACGGTATGCGTATTCACAAAATGAATGAATGGTGGTGGTGGTGGTATCAGGCTGTGGTGCTTACCAAACGCCCTGCTCTGGTCCCCACAACCACCACCACCCCCACGACCACCACCGCTCCCATGACCCTTATGCTAGAGGTCCCTGTTGTAGACCAGGGTCACGCCTGCACCCCCACTCAACCTGTCACCGCTGCCCCCATCCCTTCCGTTCCTTGCCCTCCTTACCCATTACAGCTCACACCTACCACACCATAAATATACATATGTACCTTAACCTTTATACATAACACACCATGTAGATGAATTACTCAGAGAACCGACAAGTTGGTAAATTAGACACATGTGCAACGCTTAGGTTTCTTTAATGAGGAAACGTTACGCCACACAGTGGCTTCATCAGTTCATACAAAGGAGAATGGTGACGAACAGGAGTTTGAGGTAATCCGTCCCTCAGCCTTGAGACGATGTGTTCAGTCCATCAGTCTTGTAAAGAATACAACATATGTGGGAAGAAGTGGCTTATATACTGTAGACAGGTGAGATGCAGCAGTGTAGGTGGTGTCACATCTGACAAATCCAAATGTGGAAGGAGGTCATGCCTAAGGGTTAGGCATGTGAAAAATTCCCAACTCCTAACGTTCTTCACCATTCTCCTTTGTATGGACTGATGAAGCCATGTGTGACGAAACGTTTCCTCATTAAAGATACCCAAGTGTTGTACATGTGTCTAATTCATGACACACCATGTATCAGACTTCATAGTTGTATCTCACAACTGATTCATAACACTCACATTGAACTTAATATACCATATCATACGCCCCTTTCAAGAGCAGTGCAGCCATATATATATATATATATATATATATATATATATATATATATATATATATATATATATATATATTATTTATTATCACACTGCCGATTCCCACCAAGGCAGGGTGGCCCGAAAAAGAAAAACTTTCACCATCATTCACTCCATCACTGTCTTGCCAGAAGGGTGCTTTACACTACAGTTTTTAATCTGCAACATTAACACCAGAGTGCA
>NW_027197492.1:32500-60447 GCF_038502225.1 Cherax quadricarinatus
GCAGAACTTGCGGTGTTGGCTTAAATAGCAACGCTCATCTTGCCATATAGGACAAGTGAAAATTTGTGTTTGCAATAATTTCGCCAAAATCATTCTGAACCTAACGAAAAAAAATATATTTTGCTGTGTTCGTTAAGTATTAAATTACTGTAAACAAATCTAAAACATATTTAGTTGGGTTAGGCTAAAATAAATTGCACTTGTTATGATAAGGTTAGGTAAGTTTTCTAAGTTCATTTTGGTGCAAAATTATAAGTTTTTACATTAACATTAATGAAAAAAATATATCTTTAAACATATAAGAAAATTTGTGAAAGGACTTAATTTTAAATGAGTTCTTGCTAATTGACCAGTTTTACATATTCAGGCACGACAATATATATATATATATATATATATATATATATATATATATATATATATATATATATATATATATATATATATATATATATATATATATATATATATATTTATATATATATATATATATATATATATATATATATATATATATATATATATATATATATATATATATATATATATTATATATATATATATATATATATATATATATATATATATATATATATATATATATATATATATATATATATATATATATATATATATATTCATATATATATATATATATATATATATATATATATATATATATATATATATATATATACATATATATATATATATATATATATATATATATATATATATATATATATATATATATTCATATATATATATATATATATATATATATATATATATATATATATATATATATATATATATATATATATACTGTAATAGAATATGTAAAACTGGTCAATTATGCAAGAACTCTTTTAAAATTATGTCCTTTCTGAAATTTTACTACGTATTTAAAGATTTAGTATTTTTTACATTAATGTAATTAATGTAAAAAATTTCTGCCAAAAGATCTTAGAAAACTTACTAACCTTATTTATAACAAAGAACAATTTATTTTAGCCTAACTCAACTAAATATATTTTAAATACGTTTACAATAATTAATACTAAACAAACACAATCAAATATATTTTTTTCGTTAGGTTCAGAATGATTTTCGTGAAAGTATTGCATACACAAATTTTCACTTGTTCTATATGGCAAGATGAACGTTGCTATTTAAGCCAAAGATCTAAGTTCTGCCTATTCAGCTTTGACATATATATATATATATATATATATATATATATATATATATATATATATATATATATATATATATATATATATATATATATATATATATATATATATATATATATATATATATATATATATATATATATATATATATATATATATGCCGTGCCGAATAGGCAGAACTTGATCTTAACTTAAATAAGCAACGCTCATGTTGCCATATAGGACAAGTGAAAAATTTGATGTTATTTCAATAATTTTCAAAATCAAAATCTTCTGAACTAACAAAGAAAAACACTCATTTCACTGTGTTTGTTTAGTATTAAATTACTGTAAACAAATCTAAAATATATTTAGTTGGGTTAGGCTAAAATAAATTGTTCTTGTTATAATAAGGTTAGGTAAGTCTTCTAAGATTCTTTTGGAGCAAAATTAAAAAAATTTACATTAACATACATACCTGTTACCCTTATCCCTCCATCTATCATTTTTTCAATCCCTCACATCTCCCTTTCGCTTCATCCATCCCTACTTCCTTCCATCCCTCTTTCTCATTCCTTCAGCAATATTTTGAGGGGGGAAACAGGGTGATGAGAGAGAGAGAGAGAGAGAGAGAGAGAGAGAGAGAGAGAGAGAGAGAGAGAGAGAGAGAGAGAGAGAGAGAGAGAGAGAGAGAGAGAGAGAGAGAGAGAGAGAGAGAGAGAGAGAGAGAGAGAGGGAGGGAAAGAGACAGGTCAGGGTTCAGACAGGTGTCCTGGGTTCCCTCGCTGGAGCTGACCTCCAGGAAGGGTCAGGGAGGGACCTTAGCTCGCAGGAATGCTGTCTATGTGAATTTTGGAGGGCGATCCCGACAAGCCAGTTGCCATTTTCCCCCATATCCCAAATGACAAATCACAAGGCTTGGCAGTATTCTTCACAACGGGCAAGTAGGCCGTCTCCTCAAATCTCCACGCCTGGAATTCCAAACAGCAGCTCCTGATGCTTGAAACAGAGGAGGAGAAGTCTTCAGTAAAGTCCTCTGAGAGGTTGGTGAACAATATCTTGTATTATGGGCAGCGCTCGTGACCGACTTCTTAGATTTTTCCTACCCTAGCAAACCGGCCAGAGGACAGACTCTTTTCAAATCACTTAAACCGTGTAAACTTTACATTGAACTTACATACAATTTTACAATTATTTATAAAGAAGAAAACAACTTAATTAGGGAGAAAAAAAATTAGTACTAGAGGGAACTCTTTTTCGAAGGAGAGAATAATTTTAAGAAGTAGACAACAACTTTTCTAATGACACAGCAACTTTACGAAGGAGACAACACCTTTACGAAAGAACAGCTTTCCAAGAGAAAGAAAAAGAATATGAAAGAGAGAACAACTTTAACTAGGAGGTCTCAGGGAATGAGTAAACATAACAAGAATAGATCTTTACAAAGATAAAAATAAATCAATACTTTAATGAGACAATTATTCACGAAAATTCATCAATATTGCTCAGATGATCTCTCTGACAGAATAATGTATTGTTGGCAAGTCATTTTAGAGAATTGCTTGTAAGTTAGTATGGCATAACCTTCCTATGTTGGGTGAAGTTGACGTGAGTTTCCATACGTGTTTAACACACTGAGTTTCTCTCTCTCTCTCTCTCTCTCTCTCTCTCTCTCTCTCTCTCTCTCTCTCTCTCTCTCTCTCTCTCTCTCTCTCTCTGAAAAACCAACTGGGCAGGAATAATACACCTCTGTCCCACACAGCTGTGGCTCCCACCTCCACCACCCAAACATTCCTCATTTTACACACGTGATCTTAACAGGTGAACCAAATAAATCGATGGATAGATAGATGGATGGATAGATTAGATAAATTATGGGGTGGTAGGAAAAAAGTATTCATAAGTCTTTAGGTCATTCCACAAGCTCATTCTTCTTACCTCTCCAAGGCTATGAGACCAAACTTACTGCACCAGAGGTGGACCCTACATATATAAATACATACATACAAACGTGCAAAATAACCACTGGAGGATATAGACGTTTCCCTAAACGAATCTTCCCTGACTTCCTACTCATTTCTGTAACATTACATGCGCCTGATGATGTGTTGATTGCGGTTATTTTGTTTCTTTTATATATTGTTCACGATTATTGCATGCATGCATACATATTTACATTCTGTGTATACATTCTCAGACAAACTAGACCCGCTACCAAAATGGAGAATGAAGATGAGGAATTCGAGAGGGTGTCAGCTATCGGTCATTGTTCTAGGCCGGGGGGTGGCATGGACCTGGTTCGCATGGGTCAGTAGGCCTGTTGCAGTGTTCTTTCTTTCTTATGTTCTTATGTTCTTATGTATATCAACCGCAAACTATCACACCCCTAGTACAAATTACCGTATTCAATAAATTATCGTACTCCATCCACAAGCTATGGAACCCAGTTACAATTCTGATAATTTAGCAGCGGACTATTACACCACACTCACAAACTACAGCACTCTATCTGTAAGCTATCGTTAACCAACTATAAACCTTAGAACCCCATCCACAAACTACCGCACCCTATCTGAGGCTATCGTTATCCAACCATAAGCCTTAGAACCCTAGCCGCAAACGATCGCACCCTAGTCACAAATTATCGTAATCCAGCCACAACAGTCTATGATAATCAGTCTACAATCTGTGGAAAGGTTGTTATGTAGGAGGAAGGGGCGGGGAGATGGGGGATCATAGGTATGGGGATTGTGAGGGAGATGGGAAAGGGAAAACGGGAGGGAAGGTATGGAAAGAAGAACAAGAGGTGGGGACAAATGGACAGGTGTAAGGTGCAGTGGTTGTGTAGGTGTGGGAGGAAGGGATAGGTGAGGGACAGAAAGGGCAGGGATGGAATAGTAAGAGTAAGGAGAGTAGGAAGGACTGGCATAGAATAGGAAACGGATAGAACATTTTAGCGATGGAATGGGCAGAAATGGGATGAAATATGACACACAGTGAGCTAAAGAGAAGAAAAAAAACTGAATAAGAAAAGATGAAGTGCGGAAAATTCAAAGAAATATATATACTGTAGCGGAGAGTGAGAGAGAGAAAGAGAGAGAGAGAGAGAGAGAGAGAGAGAGAGAGAGAGAGAGAGAGAGAGAGAGAGAGAGAGAGAGAGAGAGAGAGAGAGAGAGAGAGAGAGAGAGAGAGAGAGAGAGACGGAAAGAGCTGGAGGTAGGAATGGTTTCAATGGGATGGACAAGATGAACGTGGGAAAAGCTTTACGATGCATGAAACTCCTTTGCATTTAGCTGGTCAGTTCCCTCTCGTTAACCTGAAGAGAAGGCCTCGTCCCTTTCCCCAGAAACTAAGATTTTGCTTTCATTCGTATCGAGGAGTTCGTTACGCACAACTCTGACTTTGAACTTATCTTCTACCTGACGAGTAAGACATGCGCAGCACTAGCAGTCTTTAGTGACGAAACATTTCGCCTGCGCTACAGGCTTCATTAATCGAACACAGAAATGACTCACGTTCCTGGAGTCATCAGCCTTTGAGGAAGTCGATGTGGACGAAGTGGAGAGATTGCTTCATCAATAAAGATTACTAGTGTTGTGCTTGAGTCTTATTCATCAGCTTGGCGGTGTTGTATACCAGTTATGATGATTAGTTTCTGCCTGCAGACTTTATTTTTTTTTATTCTGAATATTGTTGCCTCTGCGCCCCATTCTGAGACCAGACCTCGTATTTTGGAAAATAAATATTACATTAATAGGGATTACTAAGAAACATGGGGTAAGTGAATAACGAATGTAAAGTGAGGTTTGTAAGATTTACTTGTCATATTACGTTTCGTGAAACAGAAAGAAAAGATCGGCAATCCTGTTAGTGGGCAACAATGCAACAGGCATCCATTTTACACTCATTTGGGTAATACATATTTGGGTAATTTCTTCTTAGTAGCATATTGCCATTGTGTGTACAAGAGTACCTGGAGGTTACCTGGAGGTTATTCCGGGGATCAACGCCCCCGCGGCCCGGTCTATGACCAGGCCTCCCGATGGATCAGGGCCTGATCAACTAGGCTGTTACTGCTGGCCGCACGCAGTCCAACGTACGAGCCACAGCCCGGCTGATCCGGCACTGACTTTAGGTATCTGTCCAGCTCTCTCTTGAAGGCAGCCAGGGGTTTATTGGCAATTCCCCTAATGCTTGATGGGAGGCTGGTGAACAGTTTTGGGCCCCGGACACTTATGGTGTTTTCCCTTAGTGTACCAGTGGCGCCCCTACTTTTTATTGGGGGGCATTTTGCATCGCCTGCCCAGTCTTTTACTTTCGTAGGGAGTGATTTCTGTGTACAGATTTGGGACCATTCCTTCCAAGATTTTCCAAGTGTAGATTATGATATATCTCTCCCTCCTGCGTTCCAACGAGTACAAGTCAAGTGCTTCGAAGCGTTCTCAGTAGTTAAGGTGCTTGACAGAACTTATACGTGCAGTAAAGGATCTCTGTACACTCTCTAGATCTGCGATTTCACCTGCTTTGAATGGAGATGTTAATGTACAGCAGTATTCCAGCCTAGAGAGAACAAGTGATTTGAAAAGGATCATCATGGGCTTGGCATCTTTCGTTTTGAAAGTTCTCATTATCCATCCTATCATTTTCTTTGCACGTCCGATCGTGGCACTGTTGCGATCCTTGAAAGTGAGATCCTCAGACTCCCAGGTCCCTTACATTATTTTTCCTCTCTATTGTATGGCCGGAGTCAGTAGTATACCCTGTTCTAGTTATTATCTCCAGTTTTCCATAACGGAGTAGTTGGAATTTGTCCTCATTGAACATCATATTGTTTACCGTTGCCCACTGGAAAACTTTGTTTATATCTTCTTGGAGGTTAACCGCGTCCTCAGCAGATGACAGCCTCATTCAGATCCTAGTATCATCCGCAAAGGATGATACGGTGCTGTGGTGTATATCTCTGTCTATGTCTGATATGAGGATAAGGAATAAGATGGGGGCGAGTACTGTGCCTTGTGGAACAGAGCTCTTCACTATGGCAGCCTCCGATTTAACTCTGTTGACCACTACTCTTTGTGTTCGATTTGTTAGGAAGTTGAAGATCCATCTCCCCACTTTCCCAGTTATTCCTTTAGCACGTATTTTATGGGCTATTACGCCATGATCGCATTTGTCAAATGCTTTTTAAAGTCTGTGTATATTACATCTGCATTCTGATTTTCTTACAGTGCATCCAAGGCCATGTCATAGTGATCCAGTAGTTGTGAGAGGCAGGAGCGACCTGCCCTGAACCCATGTTGCCCTGGATTGTGCAGATTTTGGGAATCCAGGTGATTTGCAATCCTGCTTCTTAGCACTCTTTCAAAGATTTTTATGATGTGGGACGTCAGAGCTATTGGTCTATAGTTCTTAGCTAATGTTTTGCTGCCACCTTTATGGAGTGGGGCTATATCCGTTGTTTTAAATGACTGTGGAATTTCACCCATGTCCAAGCTCCTCCTCCATAGTGTACTTAGGGCACGCGAGAGAGGTTTCTTGCAGTTCTTAATGAAAACAGAGTTCCACGAGTCTGGGCCCGGGGCTGAGTGCATAGGCATGTTGTCAATGGCTTTTTCGAAATCTATCGGAGTTAGGGTAATGTCGGAAATCTGGCATACATTTATGGAGTTTTGAGGCTCATTCATGAAGAAATCATTTGGGTCGTCGATCCTCAGACCGATTAGTGGTTCACTAAACACAGAGTCGTATTTCAGTGTAGAGAATTTTGCTTCTGTATATATGATCACTTGTGATGTACCCAGTGTGTGTATGTATGTTCTTACCTATTTGAAGTTGTAGCAGTCGATTCACTACTCCTGGCTGTGCGCGGTCTGCGTATGTGTATGTGTGTGTGTGTGTGTGTGTGTGTGTGTGTGTGTGTGTGTGTGTGTGTGTGTGTGTGTGTGTGTGTGTGTGTGTACTCACCTAGTTGTGGTTGCGGGGGTCAAGTCACGGCTCCTGACCTCACCTCTTCACTAGTCACTACCAGGTCCACTCTCACCTTGCTCCATGAGCTTTATCATACCTCTTCTTACAGCTATGTATGGATCCTGCCTCCACTAAATCGCTCCAGACTATTCCACTTCCTGACAACTCTATGACTGAATAAATACATCTTAACATCCCTGTGAGTCATCTGAATCTTCAACTTCCAATTGTGACCCTTTGATGTTGTGTCCCATCTTTGAAACGTGCATGTGTGTATGTGCGTATGTGCGTAGCTGCTGCTGTCAGGTTAACTAACGATGTGTCAGTAACCAAGGAAGGCGATAGGGATAGAAGAGAAAGGAAGAAGGTGGAAAACTTCCAGGGAGAGAAGCGAGGAAACAGGAGAGAGAAGGGGAGGAATGGGACAAACTCCCCCGCCAATTTACCCCTCGGGAAATCCAATTTTGAAGGGATTTTCTCTGCCCATTATGAGGTGTAGTTGTACTTTGTAATCTGAACTTTGTGTGGGAATATCCGCATGTTCGTTGAATCGCTGCGTTTTCCGAACGTTTCGTGTATTCTGTAAAACGGATCGAGTAGCCGGATCTTGTTATTCCGATGGGAAAGTCCAGTTTAGGCCCTTCAAGACCTAACAATACTCTTGAAGTGGAAGATGGAGAACTAACCATCCAGTCACCCCACGTACAAATGAACTTAAAGCCATAATTTAAATGTCTTTTAAATTTAGATAAACGGAAAGTAACTGGATGTGTCAGACGTACTTATATATATGTATATATATATATATATATATATATATATATATATATATATATAGGCGTGGATATATATATATATATATGAAAGATTGAATATCAGATTATATATATATATATATATATATATATATATATATATATATATATATATATATATATATATATATATATATATATATATATATATATATATATATATATATATATATATATATATATATATGATTAAAAAGAAAATAAGTGAGAACAATTAGAGGAGAATAAGTAAGGAATGTGATGATGTGAGAAGATAATCAATTTATTCCTATTTTGTCGCATTTTTTTTGTCTTATCATCAAAAGAAGCACAATATACATAAAAAAAGACACTGCGGCAAACAAATCCTCAGACAGATACAAAAGGGCATGAATATATAGGCAGACTGACACAGAACACATAGACAGAGTAAAATTCGAAAAATTACCAAAATCTTGACACCCATCCTCAATTGTAACCATTTATGTTTTAGCATTAAAATGAACTGCTTCTATTTGGCCTTTATCATATTATATATTTTTTAATGAAACTAGGTACAGCAGCAGTGTGCTGCTACTCTACACGATACGGTAGTTACATAGTATGGCAAGAGTTAGGTTCTGGATACAGTGTGGCGTAACTGTCGAGGGTTTGGGCGAAGGGGAGGGGGATTCTTGTCTAGGTGCTGGATGGGAAGGGGATGCTACGGGAGTCGAACTGACAAACAATGAGATCGAGTTACTTCTAATGTCCAGTGGTTTTCATCTCTTTTTCTCCTCCCCCATTCTGTCCTACAAATTTGTCCTCCCTCACCCATAACCTCCAACCTGCCCATTAATATTATTATAATTGCTAGACTCTAGTGGGTTTTTCAGGGTAAGAAGTAGCAGAAGCTCGATTCTCCGTCCTCATAGAGACAGATGCGTTCTCTATTTATACTCACCTAATCTTTGATAGACAGTAAGTCACACGTAGCAGTAACTTCAGCCCCGATGGAATGGAAATCTTTATGCAGCATACTTAAATATGTCCTCATCGCTTCACTGAAATTTCCCAGTTCAGGGTGATAGAGTTCATTACTTGCTGTAACCCATCCTGCTCGATGAAATACGATAGAGAAACAGTCAGCTTTTGCCTCTTCCTATACAGAATATATATATATATATATATATATATATATATATATATATATATATATATATATATATATATATATATATATATATATATATATATATATATATATATATATATATATATATATATATATATATATATATATATATATATATATATATATATATATATATATATATATATATATATATATATATATATATATATATATATATATGTATATATATATATATATATATATATATATATATATATATATATATGTATATATATATATATATATATATATATATATGTATATATATATATATATATATATATATATATATATATATATATAAATAATGTGGTTACATGTTTAATAAGACTATTATGAATTAACTTTGGATCTAATCTCAGGTAAACACTGCCATCAGCTTCAAACTATCAATCGAAAATCTGTAGCAAACAAACTTCCATTTAGGTGATTACCATAACCAGCCACCCGTTACTTCCTCCCCCTCTATACTTCCAAGCTGAACCAGAAACCAAGAGGAATGTGACCACCCTAGAGAACTCCTAAAAACAATAACAAACCAGCAAAACCCGTCTCTGCGCACCCGTGTTGTAAGGGCCAGAACACCGCGTCCGAATCTCTCCAGGTGGTCATTGGCTGTAACGTGTTTATTCAGTGTCCTGATGTCCCTGTGTTCACTGCAATAGAGCCCCCACTGTGTCCGGACATCGCCGGGCAGCCACCAGACGGAGAGTTGAGTTCTTTTGTTTAGAGTTTCATTGGTAGCGGCGAGTTTAAACTGTGTTCTGAGAATGTGCGTTTGTGTATGAGTTAAGGTATTTAGTGTTGTGGCTTGTGGATTAGTTGAGATAATAGCCTGGCGTTGGGTGAGGTATTGGTTTGAAACGGTTTAGACAATGAGATGAAAAGCGGGAGACATTTGGCTTGTGCACTGGGTGAACGTAATCCAGAATAACAGAGTCGTGTCTGAGATTAGCTACAACAACGAGAGTGTATAAAGTGCCCACTTTAGATGGGTAAAATAACAAGAGCTAGACCAGTTGGCTTTTTACTTCCACTTGCCTTCCATAACCGAAGGCTGACATTTGAGTTCCTCAAGCTTTATATAGAAAATGACTTTGGAAGTATGTAGCGCATAGTTAACCGAGTGTTTAACAATTCACAATCCTTATTGAACGTATGAGTACCGAGATGAATGGGAATTACAACAGACACCAAATCCATTATGACTCAAAGAATCAATCAGTTGATCGGCATTTGATTAGGACCTGTGGCTGTTGATTTTCTCTTATGAATAAGTTAAGAATACAACTGGATTAAAACACTGGTGCATAAAATTTTCGCTAAATAAAAGTTGGTCCCGAGTGGAACGGTGTTACTTGTGAGGCTTCTCAAAGGAAAACATTCAGAGAACGCTGCCTGTCTCACCATATCCGTCGTTACGACAAGTGAGGTCACAAAAGGGGCCGCCACTGGGCTCAGGTCACAGGAGTTACAATGACCCCCGCTATTCTGACCTCTGGGAACCCTCCCATCACTTCCCGTTTCCCATCTCAGCCTTGTCCTTGCTTGCGTTCCCACAGACTATGTAACCAACCTACGAGGTCACTTCAGGTCAGACAGGTCTCAGCGATGGTCAGCGTGGAACCTGGAGGTCAACTGTAAATGTGCGAGAATATTTTCCACCCCATTTCTTCCATACTACTCCTTTCAAATGTGTAAAATTTTGAACACTTTCATTAATGAGTTCTTTGCAAACTACTCTCAGTGAAGAGGTTCTCTTATTAATTACGCTCTGCATTACTGACTTAAGATGTGCGGAATATACGTGTGTGTGTGCAAGTGTGTAGTAGTAGTAGTAGTAGTAGTAGTAGTAGGTACTAGTTGTCAAAGGCACTTGTCGACAGACACTTGGCCTGTTGTGTATGGTACGGTGGTGTGTGTGTGTGTGTGTGTGTGTGTGTGTGTGTGTGCTCGCGCGCGCGCGTGTGTGTGTGTGTGTGTGTGTGTGTATTCACCTAATTGTAGTCACCTAATTGTGGTTGCAGGGGTCGAGACTCAACTCCTGGCCCCGCCTCTTCACTGATCGCTACTGGGTCCTCTCTTTCTCTGCTTCCTGAGCTTTGTCATACCTCTTCTTAAAACTATGTATGGTTCCTGCCTCCACTACTTCACTTGCTAGGCTATTCCACTTGCTGACAACTCTATGCCTGAAGAAATACTTCCTAACGTCCCTGTGACTCGTCTGAGTCTTCAGCTTCCAGTTGTGACCCCTTGTCCCTGTGTCCCCTCTCTGGAACATCCTATCTCTGTCCACCTTGTCTATTCCCCGCAGTATTTTGTATGTCGTTATCATGTCTCCCCTGACCCTTCTGTCCTCCAGTGTTGTCAGTCCGATTTTCCTTAACCTTTCCTCGTACGACATTCCCTTGAGCTCTGGGACTAGCCTTGTTGCAAACCTTTGTACTTTCTCTAACTTCTTGACGTGCTTGACCAGGTGTGGGTTCCAGACTGGTGCTGCATACTCCATACTGCATTCAAGATTGATGGACTGAACACATCGACTCAAGGTTGAGGGACTGATTACCTCATTCTCCTCCTGTTCTTCAAGTTTTCTCCTATGTATGGACTGATGAAGCCACTGTGTGGCGAAACGTTTCCTCAATAAAGATACCCAAGAGTTGCACATGTGTCTAATTTATCAACATGTCGGTTCTCTGAACCATTCATCTACTTTGCGTACATGTACAGGGTCCTGAACGACTCGGAATGCTGTTCTGAGGTTTGCTGGTGCAGCAGTTATTTGATTGATGTGCGGGATTGAACTCCAAACCCAATTGCGTGTGTGCGTGTGTGTGTGTGTGTGTGTGTGTGTGTGTGTGTGTGTGTGTGTGTGTGTGTGTGTGTGTGTGTGTGTGTGTGTGTGTGTGTGTGTGTGTGTTTGTGTGTGTGTGCTATAATGTACATATAAACTGTTGAAGTGAAAAAGAATGAATCGGTGAGAAAACTTAAAAAAATATTATAATTTTGTTGTCATAAATAAGTGTGGGATATAAAATTGAAAAAAATGTATTCAAATATTTGGGCATTCAAAATTCATTATTTTTGTCTATAATACTGCATATAAGTATTTCTACAGCATTTTTTGACACGATTTGTTAGCCATTGTCTCATTTTTTTCACTGTGTCTTTGGGTGTTCTTATTACATTAACGAAAATTATTTATCTCCTGTAAAACATTAAATATTTTTGTACAGCATTATTATAAATTTTATTAACATTTTTATATTATTATTAATTTATTCTTGATTTATTCAGAAAAACGCTGAACACATATAGTATTTCTATTACTTTATGCTCGTCAACATTGCTTTTCTAAAGGCATTAGTTCAGGAATTATTTTTGTCTCGTCTATTAAATAATTTTTTTCCCTTACAGCTCGTGTTATCCAGCTCAGTGTCTGCCGGTCAGTCCAGCTCTCTCCACGCCTCTCAACCAGGCACCTCACCCGCCAACTCCAGGCCTGTTATTATTTTTCAGAGAGGAAAAAAATACCGAGGCTAATGATAAGCCACATCACTCATATATATGTATATATATATATATATATATATATATATATATATATATATATATATATATATATATATATATATATATATATATATATATATATATATACTATATATATAATTACCTATGCAATAAATATGGGCACCCACTGTCATGTTTAGTACAATTAATAACGAAAGTGGCGCTTTTTCTAAATTAAAAAGCAGTAACGCAGTTATATTTCTCCTCCTGTTGCGATATTCATCGCTATAACACAATCTTGAAATAATGTTCAGCTTGTGATAACAGAAACATAAATCAGAATTTTGAAAGTTGACTGAGCATTCGTACTTGTGAACCTATGACTATTTGTACCAGTGCGTACCTTCGAGCATTTTAACCTGCCTGCATTTAAGTACTGATACGTATCTGTGTCAGTGAGATCTGGGACTATACATATATGTACGCTTCTTAATATTTATCTGCTTATCTGCACGTGGGCTATTTGCTCGTGAGTGAAATTACCACAGGTTATATTATCTCGTCCAGCATCCCTGCCATGATTGTCTGATGTACCTACGTGCCCAGCCAGGTAAAGAGACGTGTGTTACCTGTCCAGTACATGATGGCGCCAAACCCACCTGACATATCTGTAAACCATCAGTCCTGGGGTGCCGCCGCCTGTCACGGCGAGACGTGAGATCTGCCTTGACGCAAACGACACTCCAGGGAGCGTCAGTTCTTGGGTACTACGTCAATGTTTCAGTATAACGATACGGCGTATCGATTTGAAAATACTAGGTCAATGTTTTCTCTGTGTTAATGCGAGCATACTAGGTCAATGTTACGGCATAACATTGTATCGATATAAACACACTGTGTTTTTTTCAGTGTATCGTTACCGCGTTCTACGTCAGTGATTTGGTGTAACTATGAAATAGTACCCTATTAATATTTCGGTATTTCAATACGAGCACACTGTATCAATGTCCCGGTGACTCAATACATGACTCCTTTATCAGGAATCATCCACACTTACTTGTCTTGAAGCACGTAGTAGCAATATGTCAGAGAGTTTCACTGTCCGTTACGCTCGACTGACTTGACAAGCACTTTGCTTGCAGCGAGCATCTGAAGACACTTGTTACAGCACCTCTCGCCATCCCTTCTTCATAACATAAAATGAATGTTGTGCCTTAAGAAGAGTATTTTTCTTGGGTGTCCACGATCTGGGCAGTGTTCCAAAGTTGCTGCCTAATAGGGACCTAGCTGCCAAAATACATTGTCCTTGATTACTAGTTAGGACGTGAATATGGGTATTGAGACAACTTTTAAATTATGCATGGAAGAAACTGTGTTAAACCAAATCCAAGATATCGGATTAAACCCGATTACATCCGATTCCCCAGAATTATTAGACCCTCGCGGAGAAATGTGAATGGAAGATAATGGACATAAGCAATACATATGTGGAGACTCGAAAAAAAATAAAAACAGTATATTTCCACTATGTACAATGCGAAAGGCAGTGTATTTCTGATATGCATGCTGTATAAGATAATGTATTTGTTTTATTGTATGCTGTATCAGGGTGAGTATTTTACCTAACCTAACCTAACCTAACCTAACCTAACCTAACCTAACATAACTTAACCTATCCTACGCTTGAGTATATAGAGTGATGGATGATTGGTTACCTGTGAGCGGTTTTGAGATGTATTGAGTACGACCTTAGTGTTTGAGTGACAGTGAAAAGCTGGTGGGGTGGGCACCCTCATGAGGAGAGAGAGAGGTAGATAGATAGATAGATAGATAGATAGATAGAGAGAGAGAGAGAGAGAGAGAGAGAGAGAGAGAGAGAGAGAGAGAGAGAGAGAGAGAGACAGGTGCGTGGGGTGAGTTATGTGTGGGTGTCAGAGAGGCGGGGCTGGATGCTGCTCTTGTGGTCAAGACGCAGCAGGGGTTCCCTCTAAGGACGCTGGCCGGTGGGGAGGAAGGCGAGGGATGCTGGAGGAGAGAAGGAATGGCAAAGTGGTATGGGGGAATAGTGGTATGACCTGCCATTACCTTCCTCTCAAACGTCATTTTCTGTGCTTATATATATATATATATATATATATATATATATATATATATATATATATATATATATATATATATATATATACTTATATCCTTAACAGCTCTTCATACCAAGTAATTCCTATAATTTTACTTTTGACTTGAGTTGATAACTGGTGTTTTCGCACTCAAACCTTCAGAGTGTGGCTTCCTGTTGACTCAAGTGCACACTGTATTCAGACTTATTGTAACTTTACATCAGACTCACTGTAGCCTTCAGTCTGATATAGCCTCATTGAGATGCTGACTCATTGGAGCTGTGATCAAACATACAATTTTTTTTAATATGCAGTTACGTAGCTTTCAGCTAAGCTTATCAAAGTGCTATTATCAGCTTATCTTTGTTTTAGATTCAGCGCATAAGTCACCTCTAAAGTGACCACTGTGGTATTTGTGGTCACTTTAGCGGCAGAGGAAGTCAACGAGGAGAGTATGGGAGAAAGTGTGGAAGAATGGACAAAGACTGTGGGAAGAAGAAGATATTGTGATAATAAGGGTAGATTGTGGAATAAGAATGATGTGGGAGAAAGGGGAGACAGAAAATATTGAGCAATTGTGGGGTAAAGTGGAAAATGTGGGAGCAGAGAGATGTTGTGAAGGGAAAAATAAAATATGGGTTAAATGGGTAAATGTGGGAGTGAAAGTAAGTGAGATAGTGTGGGAGGAACTGGAGAGATTCTGGAAGAGAGGGGAGAGACAGAAGGAATGGGAGAAAGGGAAAGAATAAATTTTGTGGGAAGGGAGACAAAAGAAATAAGAAC
Source organism: Cherax quadricarinatus (assembly GCF_038502225.1). NCBI lineage: Eukaryota > Metazoa > Arthropoda > Malacostraca > Decapoda > Parastacidae > Cherax > Cherax quadricarinatus. The sequence continues at coordinate 48,024 of NW_027197492.1, forward strand.
AGAAAATAATTAATAAGAGAGAGAAGACAATGAGGGAAAAGGACAAGGAAGTGAAGGAGGAAGGTCGAGGAGAGTGAAAAAGAAATCTGCAAAATATTTTGCGCTCCGCATCCATCTAGGGAGGAACTGCCATCTTGATATATTAATGTGAAACAGAAGCTCATTTTGCACTCTGATAGAAAGATATCGGTTGGTAGATGAAGGCTAAGAATGAGAAGGGAAAAGGATGAGGAGGAGGAGGAAAAGGAAAGAGAGAAAGAAGAGGAGGTAGGGAATAAGCTACAGTGTGGGGAAGGAGGGTCAGGGAGGTAGGAGGGGGTTATTTTGTGGGTGGGAAACAGGTCCCTCTCTGATCTGCGGATAATGTGTCCTCCTTTCACTCCTAACGATGCCCATTCTCATCTCCTTGTGCTCTTTCCTGTGGTTCCTGGAATTCCGCCAACAATCCTTTCCCACTGGGCACGTCAGATTCCCCACGTTACGAGGACTTATGCGCTTGTACCAACCTATTTGTTTATATTCTCACCCAGCCTTGGCCCGTCCAAACGCATGCAATCTATAACGCACTAGCTTTTAAGCACACGAATGCGTTTAATGGTATGTAAAAAGGCGGGGCAGAAGCGGCTTAAAGTGTAATAAAAATGGAAGAGTGAAGAAAAGGTGGTAACGTAGGATAGGCTGAGTGACCATCCCTCTGTTGAACCCAGACGCCATAAGAGCCACGGCCACGACGCAAATAAAATATTACACTAACGAATTTTGAATTCATCGAGGGCGAGAACTGCTGATTTAAGTTAAAAGGAAAAAAAAAGAAAAATTCGGAGATATATTACACAAAGCTTTTGAATAATTAGTAAAGCTTTCCAACTGATTATGAGAAACTAAGGTCATGGCATGATTTTTATTGAGTGATATTGAGCTGAAAGAAAACTTCCAATATTATGGCATAATCATTACAGTGAATGATAATATCAACGTAACAGTAACTCCAGCTGAACTGGAACGATAATTTTTTACTCCCTTATAGCTACTAAGCTACCAATGGAATACATAACGAGAACCTCACCACCGTATTTTGTTTATGCAGGCTAAACTGTGCGGTTGTCAGATAACAACAAACTTTCGTACCTGTTATGTAACTATCACATTGAACAGGTCATCTGCACACTGCACGTATTCCACAGTGAAAAAAAAAAAAAGACAGGCTAGTCTCACATTGTTGATGTTCAACAATTAAACTGTAATAAATTGTCACAATTAAACTGTCATATTTGTATTATTGTCAAGGTGATTATAATTTATAGTAATTTCGTAAAGGATAGCAAACATTCCATTAGGTGAGAAATGTAGTGATGAACTCAGTTTTGTTTACCACTTTTCGAAGAATTTCTTGGATGTATTAAGGACTAGATGAACAAATTGTCTTCAGAGAGACTGCAATCCAGTTATGACTAAGTTTTCTTTTAATATATATTTTTAGTGGCAATAAAATACTGTTTTTTGAGATAGTATTCCTTACTGTACTGTTTACAACAACCATATGAAGTAATTATTAATTACGAAATAACTAGTATTTTTTCCAGTGATGTAACAGTGCTTAGGGGTGTCTGATAAAGACCCATTGTGACCTCTGTAATCCAGTTTTTTCGCTACTGCTCACAGGATGAGCTGTGGGTGCACAGTAACCTAGCCTTTCTGGCGGCACAGCTAACGAACCAATGGTACCTCGAGATCATAAAGGTGTGATGAGAACACTCTTGAGGTCCAGAAAAGATTAAAACCCATAAGTTATACGAAATTTTGAAGAGAAGAATTACATACTCCCGTGGGGCCAGGGAAAGGCAAAGAATAAACACACTTTTGGGGGTCTTCTGGAGGAATTAAGGCCCACTAACTCTCGAAGTCTTAGAAGAGAAAAACAAGTACCTAATTCTTCCACAGCTTCTTAAAACAAATACCAATACATTCTAAAAATTTCCACGTGAAAGTGTTCTTTCTCGGCTACGTTGAAGCACCTCATTTACTCCTGAACTGATGCTGGTGTAATATCCTTTGAGCAAAGTATTAGTGTTACCCTTCTCTTTCTTGGAGTAGACCTAATTACCTCCCATTCCCTGTGTTTTGCCCTTTTCGGAATATACTTACACACACACACACAGGTATATATATATACTATATATATATATATATACTATATATATATATATATTATATATATATACATATATATATATATATATATATGTATATATATGTATATATATATATATAATATATATATATATATATATATATATATATATGTATATTTAAAGCCTCAACACTTAAAACAAATACTCAATCCAGCACTTGGTGAGGTTTCAGAGAGGCTGCTGTCTGAACTCACCAAATTTTCCAACCTGTGCCTGGCTGGCGGTGTCCCAGAGGCCATCAGACCCTTTTTCTTTGGTGCCTCATTGTGTGCCCTCCGCAAAAAGGATGGCGGAATCAGGCCCATTGCAGTGGGTAACACCCTTCGGCGCCTAGTCGCCAAGGCTGCAGTAAGAAGGGTGAGTCAAGAGGCTGCTGCAATGCTGAAACCAACTCAGCTCGGTTTCGGCGTTCAACAGGGCTGTGAAGCAGCTGCCCACGCAGCACGAGTATATATCAAAAACATGTCCTATGAAAAAGCCTTGGTCAAATTGGACTTTGCCAATGCTTTCAACTCAGTCAGAAGGGATGCTGCTCTCCAAGCAGTTTATAGAAATTTCCCTTCCCTTTATCCCTTCATAGAATCGTGTTATAGTGTGACTTCAAAACTATTGTTTGGGGACCATGAAATTGACTCGTGTGAGGGCGTGCAACAGGGGGACCCTCTCGCCCCCTTTCTATTTTGTTTGGTCATCAAGGAAGTCACGGAGGCACTCTCCAGCGAGCTCAATATCTGGTTCCTGGACGACGGTACCCTGGCTGGCACAACAGAGTCTCTCCTGGAGGACATCAGTAAAATTAAAGACATGGGAGAAAGCCTGGGCCTTTCTTTAAACCCCTCCAAATGTGAAATAGTTTCTACCAATCAACAGTTGATACAGAATATTAGTACCGTTTTACCAGGAGCACGAGCCATTGATCCAGCCAATAGCACTCTCCTCGGTGCTCCTCTTGGGTCCAATGCCATCGATCTGGTCCTAGGAAAAAAAGTCTCAGACCTCCGGACGATGGAAAGCAGGATGAAAGACATTGACACACACGATGCCTTCTACCTACTCACCAGGTGCCTGTCAACGCCAAAACTTACCTATTTTCTGAGATGCTCCCCAGCCTTCAGCAGTCCAAAACTCAAGGAATATGACTCTCTCCTGAAGGCCATGCTAGAGAGTGTATTGAATCTTTCCCTTGACGATGGACAGTGGTTGCAAGCCTCACTTCCGGTCAGGCTTGGAGGGCTAGGAGTACGCAGATCCTCCCAGATTGCTCTACCAGCTTTCCTATCCTCTTCCATTGCATCAAACGAGTTGATAAGACAAATTCTTCCTGACACCCTCAGTGACTCAGCAGGAATAGAAGACCCTAGCTATGTCAGTGCCATCACCGAATGGGAGACTCTTGCTGCTCCAGCACCAAACCCTAGTGCAGCACTGGCTCACAAACAGTCAAGCTGGGATAGCCCAATTGCTGAAAAGGTGCTTGCCAACATGCTCAGGGCTGCAACATCAGATAGGGAGATTGCCCGTCTCCAGGCTGTGAGTGCACCTCACTCCGGGGACTTCCTCCAAACAGTTCCCATATCGGCAATGGGAACGCGACTCGACCCTAAGACCCTCCGTATTGCAGTGGCTCTGCGCCTTGCTGCCCCAATTCACACAGAATATATGTGTATTTGCGGCGAAGTGCAAGCAGACCAATACGGACTACATGGTCTTAACTGTTCCAAAACCAAGGGCTGGCATGCAAGACACAATGAGGTCAACGACATCATTAAGAGAACCCTTGCTACAGCTGGATGCCCTGCCGAGAGGGAGCCACGATCACTTGCAGCAAACAATACCCACAACCCAGCAAACCGCCCCGACGGGATCACCATCTATCCTTGGAAGAATGGCAAGCTCTTAGCATGGGACTATACCTGTGTGTCCACACTGGCTGACACCTATATCCATCACAGTGTGGGGCGACAGGGAGGAGCTGCTGACCACAGGGAGGAGTACAAGATCAGCAAGTACAGGGACATTAGCCAACAGTATCAATTTGTCCCAGTGGGATCGGAGACCTTGGGATCATGGGGAAAAAATGCCACACGTTTCCTTAAAGAATTGGGTTCCAGACTCATCGACACCACCAGGGACCCAAGGGCAGCCACTTTCATGTTCCAGCGCCTCAGCGTCGCCATCCAGAGGGGAAATGCTTGCTGCATACTTGGCTCACGTCCAGCCTCGGAGGAGCTGGAGGAAATTCATCATCTTTGATACATTGTGCCATTGTATTCATGTTTATGTTTTTTTCTGTAAATGTATTTTGTTTATTAATAAATGTTCACATAGAATTAGAAACATATAGGGGGTGGTAGGAGAAGAAAATATTCAAACAGCTCCGGGGAGAACCTTGAGTTTTCTCTGAGGTACGTTTATTGTCTTCTCTGAGGATGAGGGTCCCCATTCCAGCTATAGAGGTGGTACTTCCCTATATCTTTAAAAAAAAAATATATATATATATATACATATATATATATATATATATATATATATATGTATGTATATATATATATATATATATATATATATAGTTACATAGAACACATCGGCCATTTCCCACCAAAGCAAGGTGGCACTAGGAGAAAACACAATAAGTATCCGGGGTCCAAGACTGTTCAACAGCCTCCGACCAGTCATAAGGGGAATTACCAATAGAGCCCTGGTTGTCTTCAAGAGTGAGCTGGACAGATACCTAAAGTCAGCGCCAGATCAGCCGGGCTGTGGTTCGTACGTTGGGCTGCGGGCGGCAAGCAGTAACAACCTCGTTGATCAGTCCCTAATCCACCAGAAGGCCTGGTCATGGACCGGGCCGCGGGAGCGTTGATCCCCGGAATTCCTTCCAGGTAAACTCCAGGACCCGAAACAGAAGAAACACTTTCATTGCCTTGCCGGTTTCAGGTCTCAGTTTCTGGTCTCGGTTTCAGGTTTCGGTTTCGGATCTCAACTTCGGGTTTGGGTATCGGGTCCCACTTTCGCGTCCTGGAGGCTAGAGTGATGGAGGAGGCTGGAGGTGGGCTCTCCGGGTAAGTCTTAATGACCACCCACAGCTTCACCGCCACACCTGAAATATATTGTAGACCTAGGTTACACCCATCTGCCCAACTTGCCCATTTTCCCACCCACTCATCTGCCTCCCTATCAACCTACCTACCTACCTACCTACCTGCCTGCCTGCCTGCCTGCCTGCCTGCCTGCCTGCCTGCCTGCCTGCCTGCCTGCCTGCCTGCCTGCCTGCCTGCCTGCCTGCCTACCTGCCTGCCTGCCTGCCTGCCTGCTTATCTGCCTACCTACGTTCCTACCTAACTACCTACCTACCTTTCTAACTACCTATCTACCTACCTACCTTCCTAACTACTTATCTACCTACATACCTACCTGCCTACCTACTTACCTACCTATCTACGCACCTACCGACCTACGTACATACCTACCTACTTATCTGCCTTCCTACCTGCCTGCCTACCTACCTACCTGCCTGCCTACCTACCTACCTGCCTGCCTGCCTACCTACTTATCTACCTTTCTGCTTATAGGCCCAACTGCCCGCGCACCTGCCTACTCATTCCCTTGAGTTGTTCTTCAGTATATCGTTTCATGCCCATACCTCTCTCCCCAGCCTCTTGATTCCTCTTTCCATCCAATGATCTCTGCTTTTCCCTTCCTCTCTCCTCTCTTCTCTGTCCATTTTCCTCTATCTTTTCCATTCTCCGCTCTTCTCTTTCTGTCTGTCTGTCGATTTCTCAGTCTCTCTCTCTCCATTTTCTTCTTCGTCTTTCTCATCTTTTTAATCCTCTCCCCAATCATCTCTCTGACCCGGAGATGACCCGAAAGCGACCTACAGGTCGTCTCTTCCTGACGGGACCACAGGGACTCACACCTCTGTTTATGTGAGTGGATGTTATACCCGCTGGCTCGCACGCAAGTACACGCATACACAAACGCATATGCACATACGCCAATATAGGAACACTATCCTAACGAAAAGGTTTGTTAAACTGCTAAAAAAGTGTATTATTATTATTATTATTATTATTATTATTATTATTATTATTATTATTATTATTATTATTATTATTATTATTATTACTATTATTGATTTATTCACTGGGAAGCACTGAACGCGTAAAGGTCACACGGTGCCTAGGGAATTAAAGACAGTCAGGTTTGATCCAGTGTCGAGGAGGATGCCTTCAAATTCCTTGGATCAAGCACTAGTAATGGACCCAGAATCGCTAGATTTTTCACGGAATTTATCATGGATTGAGAAATGGATAATTATCTCTTATTAACCTCGTGGATGGTTATCCCTTACTATCCAAGTAGATGGTTATCTCTTAATATCCTCATAAATGGTTATCCCTTAGTATCCTCGTAGATGGTATCCCTTACTATCCTCGTAGATGGCATCCCTTACTATCCAAGTAGATGGTTATCTCTTAATATCCTCATAAATAGTTATCTCTTAATATCCTAGAAGATGGCATCCCTTACTATCCTCGTAGATGGTTATCTCCTAATATCCTCAACAATAGCAATCCCTTACTATATTCGTAGACAGTATCCCTTACTAACTCGCAAAGACCTTTGACAGATTAACAGAAATCATACAGGGAGATGTATGCACTGTAAATTCAATATGTCATTGTTCTCAGCTTGTCCTCTTGACCACAAGCATCCTTTTCACTGCAGCAGAAACAGTCAAACGAGGTGAGAGATGAACATGCTTTAGAGTCTAAAGCATTTTCACTGTCTAAAGTTTAGACAGTGAAAATGTGATTTATTTGAATGCATTCAGTGGGTACCCGTTTTCTGTTCATGCGGCATAGGTAGGTCCATGGGAAAAAAATAAACTGAGTATCTTTACATAAGAACATAAGAACGATGGAACACTGCAGAAGGCCTACTGGCCCATGCGAGGCAGGTCCAAGTCTCCTACCGGCTTAAGCCAATGCACCCAACCTAGTCAGGTCAGGTCACATTGACTTAAGGGAGGAACACGGCAACCGACCTGGTAGCACAAGCTATCAGGTCCAACTCACACCCACCCACATCTACTCATGTATTTATCCAACCTATTTTTAAAGCTACACAACGTTCTGGCCTCTATAACGGTACTTGGGAGTTTGTTCCACTCATCCACAACTCTATTACCAAACCAGTACTTTCCTATATCCTTCCTGAATCTGAATTTTTCCAACTTAAAACCATTGCTGCGAGTCCTGTCTAGGCTAGATATTTTCAGGACACTATTTACATCCCCTTTATTTATTCCTGTCTTCCATTTATACACCTCAATCATATCCCCCCTAATTCTACGTCTTTCTAGAGAGTGCAGTTTCAGGGCCCTTAGTCTATCCTCATAGGGAAGGTTTCTGATACATGGGATCAACTTTGTCATCCTCCTTTGTACATTTTCCAGAGAATTTATATCCATTCTGTAATACGGTGACCGAAACTGTGCAGCATAATCTAAATGAGGCCTAACCAAGGATGTATAGAGTTGAAGAACAACCTGAGGACTCCTATTATTTATGCTTCTTGATATGAAGCCAAGGATTCTATTAGCTTTATTGCGAACACTTATGCACTGTTGTCTTGGTTTCAGATTACTGCTAACCAGAACTCCTAAATCTTTTTCGCAATCCGTAATATTAAGATCTACATTATTTAGTTTATATGTGGCATGGTTATTGTCCTGTCCAACATTTAGAACTTTACAAGACACAATATGCTGTTTATGACATTTTATTGTGAAGTTTCGCTTACCGGGGATTTCAGAGTGCTTGTGATGTGGGACGACGTAACAACGACTCAGTGGATGCGAAATTTAAACAAGGATTCAACAAAAATTGATTCGCCAAGGCTCGATTAGTCTAACAGGCAGTTGACTCACAGACTGGGAAAGAAATAACATGGAGACTGAAGAACTATGTACAAAGGATGAGGTAATCAGTCCCTCTGAGCCTTGGAGTTGGTGAAGAGTACTGTAGTCTTGAAGATTACGGTGCTCTTCGACTCCAAGGCTGAGGGACTGATTAATTCATGGTTTGTATATAGTTCTTCAGTCGTCATGTTATGTCCTTGTATTGATGAAGCCACTAGATGGCGAAATGTAAACAAATGAAGATACCCAGAAGCTGCACATGTGTCTATTTCTTCTTCATGTACGACTCTCCACGTGAGGAAAGAAGTCCAAAAACTAAGGAAAGTTCAAAGATTCCCTTCCCGTACCTATAATGAATGATCTATGAAAAAAAAGACTAACTGATCTAAACCTTACATCATTTGAAAAGAGAAAAACCAAAAGAAACATAAACGCACTTAAAAATATATATATTGAAAAATGCTAGACATGGCAAGCAAACACAGAGTGCTTGATAAATAAAAGAGAGGGATGATAAAGTTGAATAAATGGAAGATAAAGAGAAAGATATGTATGAGACTATTAAGACATTTATTAAGGGTACGTTTCACCTACTTCATTTGCCTCTCGCAAATGTTGTTATTAATCACCAAGTCTGACTGAAGATAAAGAATCAAAACACAAATAACCTGCACATATGAGAAAGAAGCTTATGACGACGTTTCGATCTTACTTGAACCATTAAACTAGTCACAGTGACTAGTGTGACTACTTAAAGGTCCAAGTCGGGTAGAAACGTCGTCATTAGTTTTTCCTATGTGCGGGTTATTTGTGTATGGCTAAAGTTATGGTATTGTCCCTCTTTATTTAAAAGAGTCAGACACATCACAGCACATCTTCAGTTATAGAAACAGAGTCTGAAAATAGTTTTAATTAAGAATAAGTGTGAGAGGATCTACGAGGCCACTGATTTACTGTGACTTGGTAATTGTTAGGTGGAATCATGAGCCGTTGGTACACCCTTAAACCACAAGTAGATGAGTATAACGAGGTGAATACAATTAGGTGAGTACAAACAGGTGTGTGAAAGCAGGTGAGTACAAACAGGTGTGTTCACTGAGGAAGTGGTAGTCTTTTAATAAGAAGTGTTCACCTACCGCTCGTCAATGGAATTAGAATGTCAGTGGCAAATTTAATAGAAAGCTGTGTTACACCTGAAATTTATTCCCCGTCCTCTGTTACCCGTTCTCTGTTGTTACCTCTTTTCTCGTCCTCCTCTTCCCTGTCCGCCCTTTCCTTCTCTCTTTCCTCCCTTTTCCATGCTCTCCCTTTCCTTCTCTCACTTTCACTTATCTCTATTTCTTACTACCACTTCTGTTTTTCTTTAATCACGCCTCCCGTTCCCTATTCTTCCTTCTCCCCTTTTCACTTTCTTCCTCTCCCTCCCCTCCTTTCCTTCAATTTGTTCCCCTCTCCACGCTTTTCACCTATACTTACCTCTTATTCTCCACATCCTTCTTACCCTCTTTTCCAGCCTGGAGGTACTGATCTGATAATCAGGAGTCACTAGATTAGTTATGAGTAACAGCTCCTGGACCCGTCTCTTATCTTTTCTCAGACATGAACTAACTCGTCATAATTATCTTTGGAAGCAGAAAATTGCTAAAGATGATATTACGTCTCACTAGAGTTTTTTTTCACTTCGTTACTGCTGTAATTTTGTGTTTCCTGACGTCTTTGCGACTCATCTTCATGTAATATTTCTGTAATTAATGTTTCTTGTTCTGCAGTATGTTTTATCAACTTGTTTATTACTCGGCCTATTTTGTACATCATGATCATGTCTCTTCTTTTTTTTTCTGTTCTTCCAACGTCATGTGGTCTACTTCGCACATTTTACTAGTACATTTTTCTCTTTCCGGGAACAGTTTCGATTTCTTTTGGGGGGGAGGGAGGGTTACCTGGAGGTTACCTGGAGGTTATTCCGGGGATCAACGCCCCCGCGGCCCGGTCCATGACCAGGCCTCCTGGAGGGAATGCTTAATTAGATGTGGTTCAGAACTGGTGCTGGGGATTCGAGAATTGCCCAGACCTATAGCGTAGTGTAAAGTGTTCTGAATGCTTTCATGTTCGACTAATTGCGTGTCAGCTTCATTTGTTGTTCGGCTATAAAGTTAAAATCCTACAACTATAAGAGGGTCATTATGACAGCATTGTGACCCGCTCACCACCAGCCAAGGATACGGTAATCCCTAGAAAAATAGAAACTTCTCGGTGTATATGGCCTCTCTAGTCTTGTAGGGTTGAGTGCTTCACCGCCATTTACCAGAAAATCTGAAAGACAAAGCTAGCGGAACGTTACCCAGAGACACTCAAGTATGCACAGGTGGGCTCCTTGTGGTCAGGAGGAAGAAGCAACGATGACCTCCAGGTCACCTCCGTGTCACGATTGGGTCACAGTGTCATTACTCTGTGTGTGCGTGTGTGTGTGTGTATGTGTGTGTGACTGTCTGTCTGAATATCTGTTCTCAGTTATGTGTATTTGCCTGTTTGTGCCAAATGGGCACAAACTGGTTGAAAATTTTTTTCCTGTTTCGTTAACTTGTCGTAACTATCCCTAAAACTCTGCGTAATGTTTGCTTCCATCACCTACCCATCTCATTTATTCTAATTCGTCTTTCTCCTGTGGCGGAAGAAAGTACTTGTTAGCAGCTCTGTGACGATGACTGGTGTCAGACCAGAATTACTATAATAACAAAATACATACATATATATATATATATATATATATATATATATATATATATATATATATATATATATATATATATATATATATATATATATATATTAGAAGAATAAGAAATATGTGGAAAATATAGTTAGACAAGTAGAAGCTGCTAAGGTTTACTAATGCATTAGACAGAAAAAAGATCAATAACAGAGAGAAAATACCACTAATCCTGTCAGAGTGCAAAGTGTTTAACAGGCTTCCATTTCACACTTATAAGGAAGGAGGGTATCACTTCGTTTAGTAATGGCATTATAGTGTTCATAAAATATCTACCCATCTAACTTTTACTTCCCATATATTTTATTTTGCAATGAATAGTGAAATTAATTTGTCATTTATTATTCCAAGTTGCTAATTTGTTATTTATTTGCTAATTTGTATTATTCCAAGTTGCTAATTTGTATTATTCCAAGTTGTTAATTTGTATTATTCCAAGTTGCTAATTTGTATTATTCCAAGTTGCTAATTTGTATTATTCCAAGTTGCTAATTTGTATTATTCCAAGTTGCTAATTTGTATTATTCCAAGTTGCTAATTTGTATTATTCCAAGTTGCTAATTTGTATTATTCCAAGTTGCTAATTTGTATTATTCCAAGTTGCTAATTTGTATTATTCCAAGTTGCTAATTTATATTATTCCAAGTTGCTAATTTGTATTATTCCAAGTTGCTAATTTGTATTATTCTAAGTTGCTAATTTGTATTATTCCAAGTTGCTAATTTGTATTATTCCAAGTTGCTAATTTGTATTATTCCAAGTTGCTAATTTGTATTATTCCAAGTTGCTAATTTGTATTATTCCAAGTTCCTAATTTGTATTATTCCAAGTTGCTAATTTGTATTATTCCAAGTTGCTAAGCAAACCAAACCAACCATACCCCCGGCCGGGATTGAACCCGCGGTCATAGAGTCTCAAAACTCCAGCCCGTCGCGTTAGCCACTAGACCAGCTAGCCACAATAAGATTCATCCAACTAGGTATATTTCTACACCATAGGAAAGTTAGCACAGGCACCTCTGTGACCACAAATGCAAGTTTTTACAGACGAATCTCCAGCTAGCGTGGCCGTGACGAACTCTAGCTCAAGTCCCTTCACTGCCGTCAACATGACTCAAGAAATCGTAATGACACGATTGCAAATAAGCCATACCCCCGGCCGGGATTGAACCCGCGGTCATAGAGTCTCATTACGATTTCTTGAGTCATGTTGACGGCAGTGAAGGGACTTGAGCTAGAGTTCGTCACGGCCACGCTAGAAATATACCTAGTTGGATGAATCTTATTGTGGCTAGCTGGTCTAGTGGCTAACGCGACGGGCTGGAGTTCTGAGACTCTATGACCGCGGGTTCAATCCCGGCCGGGGGTATGGTTTATTTGCAATCGTGTCATTACGATTTCTTGAGTCAAGTTGCTAAGGTTTATTATTCGAAGTTCATAAGTTTTCTAAGTCTACTTACAATATTTAATTCTCGGTTAATATTGAAACTTTACGTCCTAAGTTCATCATAGGTAATTTTTAAATTTGGAGTCAAACAGC